>NC_056737.1:921419033-921421533 GCF_019279795.1 Protopterus annectens | reverse complement strand
GTAACGATGTATCATATCTATGCCAGCCTGATTGGGAATGACTGTAAACAAGGATTGTATGTCCATGGTTACAAATATAACATCACTAGTATCTGCCATATCTTTAAGACAATCATATAAATCAACTAAAAACTGTCTAGTGTCTTTTAAAATGTACCTGTTACTTTCAACTACAGGTCACAGATGCTTTTCTATATAAATCGATGAGGGTTCAGTGATCCACCCTCTGCCAGCAACAATAGGTCTCAGAGGGGGATCTGACGGATCCTTATGTATCTTCGGTAAACCATTTATCAGGGGGATCAAAGGAGTTGGCACATCCAAAAGTAAATAAATTAAAATCAATCATTTTACTGTTTAAAAGACCTAGTAAAAAGGAATGTACTCTGTGGGAGTAAAACCCAACCAAATCCCTGGATACAAATGTATAAAAACGTGTATTACTTAACATGGATAGCATCCTGTTGTTATAATCTGAAATGTCCATGATAACAAGCCCACCACCCTTGTCCGCAGGTCTGATACATATCAACGGGTCAATGCTTAACTTCTTTAAAGCCTCATTTTCATTAAAAGTTAAGTTATACTTAACATATCGTTTACAAGGCTTCTCATCTCTCATCCTGTACAAATCATCTTCTACTAATTTGCTAAATGCTGTTAAGAGTGGATGTAGAGGTGGAGTGAATGTGCTAGGACGTTGGAAATTGTTGTTTGGGGGCTGCCTATCAGGAACATTATCGAAAGTTAAACGTAAGGAAAGATTCCTAACGTAAAGCTTAAAATCACGTAACGTTTCTTCAAACATGCTCTTCGTAGTAGGAATAAAAGAAAGACCTTTAGATAATACAGACAATTCAACAGGAGTGAGGGATCTAGAAGAGAGGTTAAAGACTAGATCAGAAGCTACATTTTCATTCTCCCTTTGTCTTCCCACATCCTCTTGATGTTCTTGTTCGGAAGACGGTCGAAAGATTGCTTCCGTTTCTGTCTGCCTCTGCTCATAGAGCGGGATCTCCCTTCTCCCTTGTCTTCCCTTATAGGAAAAGGATGTGTTAGATTAAAACCTGTTCCAAAATTAGCATGAGGTGCACTGACATGAGTATGAGTATTCTTATCAGAAACAGGAGTGCGATAGATTGGATATTAACCTTAGGACGTACTACAGGTTGTATTGGAGAAACACTATTTGGAGAGTCATTAGAGCTGCGCTACAATAATAACATCAGAAGTGCAATTCACAGCAGTACCATTATTGTCATTATTACTAACTAAAATGTTCCCATTAGATTTATTCACTTCATCAACAACAGTCTCTTTCAAATGTTGGTTGTTAATAGTAGAAAATGCCACTTCAACAACAGGTGTTGGTGCTGGGGTGACCACATTTGAACATGATGTATCAATGATATTTGTAGATAAAGGAAGATTATTGTCAATGGTTCTCACAACCTCTATATTATCACCAGAACCATTAGGTCCATTAGGTCTGACAGTGGACCTACTAATCCTAGGCCAAGTGAAGATGTGTCCCAATCTAAAATCGGAAATGTCACGTTGTAGTTTATTCTTTTTCTGTGAGAGTAATCTTCTCTCATATTGATATACATTGTCAAGAGTGTTATTGAAGCTCTCGTCTAAAAAGGGACCAGAGAACCGTTCATGTAATTTAACATATAGTTCATTTATTTGTTTCTTTAAATCTTCTTCCATAGGTTTAAAATAATCGTTAAGTAAATGCATATATTTTAGACTTACTTCGAGATTAAGTTGCTGCCATCTGCATAGCAGCTCAGGGTAAACAGTCCCAGTGGTCGGCATCTTTAAAACGCGTAATCCTCTAGGGACTACTCGTCTCTGGATACAAACTTCAAAATGCATGCGTTGGAATTGTAGACGCTTTAGTTTGAATAGATCCGCTTCTATCGCATTTAAAGTAGACAAAAGTTCCTCTTTGTCCAGTCCAACTTCTGATGTCTCTCCCGTGCTGCCGTTGTCCTCATACGAAGCGAGGGGATTACCACGTTCACGTAAACACTCAGCAAAACGCTGTGATGTAGAATTCGTCACTTTTGTAGTGTCATTGGATCTTCCGATAACTTTGTGTGTTCTCTTGATGACATAAGGAAGTTCAACGATGTCAGAACTGATATCAGCCATGTTTCCGTTGAACAATGAATGTATATAACAAAAATAGAACAAAAACGGAATAAATGACTCCTGTAATCAAAGACGAAGCATAAATATAAAATAAAACAGATGATAGGAGTCAAACACGGCTGAGGCAATCAACTGTCCCTTTGTAGAAATACTCTGTGCATATAAATCCTCTGGAATAAACTGCAGCGTTAAAATCAGAAATAATTTATTAAAAGACAGAACGAGTTAGCGCTTTCACCTTAGATGGCTTACTCATACTCATGTCAGTGCACCTCATGCTAATTTTGGAACAGGTTTTAATCTAACACATCCTTTTCCTATAAGGGAAGACAAGGGAGAA
>NC_056737.1:921286533-921414033 GCF_019279795.1 Protopterus annectens | reverse complement strand
TGTAGCTAGGAGGTATTGGGATTTCTTTAAGTGGAGCATGTCCAACAGCTCTGGGTTTGACATAGCTTTGTATGTTAGGCAGAGATCACCTCTGAGTAGGCGATATCACGGAGTAAAGCTGGAGTTTTTGAGGCGGTCTCATGGGGCATCTGTTTGAGGCCGGTAATCCTCTTTGTGAGGTATTTCTGCGGCATTTCCAGTTGTTGTAGATGTCTTGTGAGGTACATACCAAAAGGGGCATTGTACTCTATAATTGGTCTAATGAGTGATGAGTAGAGGGGAACAATGACCTCTTTTTTTCTGAATGAGAAACCTTTTGGGATGAAGTGTGCCACATAGAAGGATTTCCTGACTACTGTGGCAATGTGATTATCAAAGGAGAGACTACTGTCCACCTGTGTCCCAAGGTCTCTTATCACACTTTCAGTGTTAAGTATACTACTGCCTATGTTGTAGTTCATGGGTACAGAGTTTTTACCAAAGGGGATGACAATGCACTTTTTGGCATTGAGCTTGAGGCCATGGCTTTGACACCAGGCATCTGTCTCAGTGATGCCCTTGTAGGATGTCCATATCATTAGGAGTTTCGATTATGGCTCTAGTTTGCGGTCATCTGCGAACATTTTTAGCCAAAGACCTTCTGTGTTAGCCTGTACTTCAGAGAAGTAGATACCAAACAGGAGAGGACCCAGGACTGAACCCTGTTGTACTCCACTTGTCACTGGTCTGAAGTCGGATTTGGTGTTTGCTACTTTCACATTGTGGGTTCTGTCAGTGAGCCAGTTGGCAACCCATCTTGTGACATAGGGATTTATACCTAGTTTAGTGAGTTTATCTATAATTCCAGAGTGGGGGATGGTGTTGAAAGCCTTGGCAAGATCTAGATAGGCTGTGTGAACCACCTTACCCTTGTCTACGGCTTTGGTGACTGCTTCAAAGAAGTCTATCAGGTTCAGGAGACATGATCTGCCTTTTACAAACCCAAACTGGGTTGGGTCCAGAGTTTGGAGATTACCAATGTCTTTGTTTATAAGTTCCATGATGATACGTTCCATGGCCTTGCAGACCAGGCTCATCAGGCTAATGGGGCGGTAGTTCCCGGGGTCCGTGGTGGCTCCCTCCTTGTGGAATGGGATAACCGTTGCTGTGCACCATTCAGTAGGCACAAAGCCTGAGGTGAGGCTATGACTGAACATGGTACTTAGGTGGGGTGCCAGTTCATTCTTTAGTTCATGTAGAACGCAGTCTGGTATGTTGTCTGGTCCCATGGATGCTGTGTTCTTGGCTTTGGAGAGTGTGGTTTTTACCTGTGCAGCTGTGATTACAGGAACTTTGTATTCTTCCTGTATTAAGATGGGCTCTTTAGGGGGTGAGAGGAGGGTAAAGTTAGCACTGAAACTATCTGCCAGGATGTTCGCAATATCAGTTGGGTCTGTATATTTAGTGCCATTGTGCTGTAACTCAGAGAGCAGATCTGAGTGTTGCCATTGAGATTCTTGACATAGCTATAGAATGCTTTGTGGTTGTCTTTAGAATCAGTGGCGATTTTGTTTTCCTAACTAGCTTTGGAGGATTTTATCAGGGATCGCAGCTTCTTACAGAGGCTGACCAAGGAGCTCCTCCACTCATGGGATTTTACTCTTTTGCAACAGTTTTTTCCTTCTGTTGTACAGTTTGTTTATGACAGGGGACCACCAGATTGGCTTCCTTTTTTTGGAGGATAGTGTCTTGGTTCTGTTTGGGATAGCACGATCCATGCACTCATGTAAGTGCTTATAAAGTGCAATTGTGTAAGATTCAGTAGTCGTAACTGTATTGTCCATCTGCATGGGTATCATGAAGTTTACCACTTCTGTCTTAAGAAGCATGAAGTTGGCTTTGGAGAATATTTTTACTATGGTTTCCTTAATGGGGGGTGGAGGCAGGATGTGGATATCTAGGGTAATTCGCTTATGGTTGGATTGGACCAATGAGGTGTTGACTTCAGGTGTGGAACACCAGTCACTCATGTTGGTAATGACTAGATCTAGGATATTGTTGCCCCTGGTGGGGGTGCGGATAAGTTGATCCAGGGCATTGGAGTTTATGAATTCCAGAAAGCATTGAGCAAAGGAGTTGGTACATGAGTAGTTTTCCCATTTAATGGTATGGTAGTTGAAATTGACCATTATTAGGGTGTTTGGTTGAAAACTAATATTTTCCAGTACATGAAGAAAAGAGGAGTGGGAATCCTGGGGCATGGTGGGTGATCTGTAGCAAGCTACAATTTGGTTTGCAGTTTTGCCCAGAGTTAGTTGCACTTGGATAACCTCGGCTGCATTATGCTAAGCAACTAGCCTGGAGGTGTGGATATCCTTAATGAATATGGACACATCTCCACCCTTGGTGTTCCGGTCCAGGTTACATGGCCGAAAAGTGTGGTATGAGTTATAGTCTGGTAGTGTGGGGGTGCTCTCTGGAGCATTGAACCAGGTCTCAGTCACTGCACAGATATCGATGTTCTCCATTTTAAGGAGTGCCTTGAGTGAGTGCATTTTGAGATTTAGACTTCTAGCATTGAGTAGCATCACCCTCAGTTTTTGCTTGGCTGTTCCTGTTACGGTGGTGAATTTATCATTTGAACCTTACCTAAAAATGGCACTATAGGGGCGGCAAGAACCTTAGCCAGTATCCAGAATCCCAGGGGTGACAGTTGCAGGCCATCTCTGGCAAAGCATCGTGGTCTGTCGACCATGTCATCCCAGGCAGACAGATACTGGATCCCTTTAGAATGGCACCAGAAGCTTAGCCAATTGTTGAAGCCAGTCATTTTGTCCTTCTACTACGGCATCATTCTGGGTGATGGCAGAATGCTACTCAGGGCTAGGGTCATACCTACCTGGGCTACAAGATCTGAGAGCTCTTCCATGTCTCATTTCATGTAGTCCAGGGAGGTATGTCTCAGGTCGTTCACACCAATATGGACAATGACAGAGTCATATTTGTACTTGTTGTGGAGTGACCTGAGTGCGTGGGTTATGTTACGGATCCTGGCACCCGACAGGCAGCTGACAGTAACCTTCTCCTTGTTTAGCCTGGTGAGTGGGACATCAGTGTGCCTGACTATAGAGTCACCTATGACTAGTGTGTTGGGTACGTTGTTTTGCCTTGTTGACTGTGGTTGAGTGGCACACTGAGTCTGCGAGCTATGTGTCATTTGGGTTGTGTTGGAGGGGGTGGAAGTTGCTTGCATTTCTGCTTTGGAGGTCTCTGTTGCTTGAGCAGATTATTATTGAGAGCCTCTGCAAATGTTTTTGTGTTTCTATATGTGGATTTTGGTGGTGTAGGTTTAGTGAAACTATGTGATGAGTGTGATGTGGTGCAAGTGTTTATCTTCTCCTCTTGACTGTCAAGTTCAGTCTTGATTGGAGAGAGCTTTACCTCCAGTTTGGCTAGATAAGTGCATCTCTCACAGGTTGTAGTGTTGGGTGGTAGGAGGAGAGGGTTGTCTGTGAACATGAGGCAATTTCTACATTGCCCCAGGATGCCCAGATTCATCAGATAGACAGGAGAGAACACTGCGAGCTGGCCCTTGGACATGCCTGAATAAAAAACTATTTTCCTCTAGACAAGCGAGGAAAGCGAGTACAAGAGCTGTTTTTCTCTACGCAAGTGAGGAAAGTAAGTACCAAAACTGTTTTCCTCTAGGTAATGAGGAAGGCTGAGTGCTGTAGTATTTAGTAGATTATTTAGTGCTTACAACTTCTGAACAAGTGCTGATCATGAATAAGCAAATTCAAGTGCTAAAACTAAGAATCTGTATCTGGACTAAACTAGTTACAGGAAAGAGGGGAACAAGTGCAAATGTGGGCTTTTAAATCAGAAAGCTGAGAGAGATGGAAAAACTGCCCAAATGTCTAATAACTGCAATTCCCTCCAACACAGAAAGCTTGGGGGGGCTCAGAAGCTTACATACAGTCCTGGATATAGCAAATCTGAATCTGGACTACACTAGTTACAGGAAAGGTATATATATATATATATATATATATATATATATATATATATATATATATGAATATATATATATATATATATATATATATATATATATATATATATGTACAGAAAAGTAGCTAAAACAGCAGTCAAAACAATTCAAATGCAATGCTAGCTAGCACACTTGAGTATGTAGCAATGTTAGACCAAACAGTTTAAAAAATGCAATTAAATTAAAAATGACTAAAAACAAGTGCAGAAGGAGTCTATTAGGTAGAATGAGGCAAAGAGATGGGACTGGGGGAGTGTCCCAGATCAAATCTACAGACAACACAGGAATAGGGAAGATGGGTATGGGAAAACCAACACCTTCAGCAGAGATCTGAAAAACTATACAGTGAAGCAAAAATAGTGCACATCTCTGAAGTCAGCCAGCAATGATATCAAATTAGTCAAACAACAATTACCAGTACACAACTCTGAAGTGCCAGAAAAATATGCTCGGCTCATCTCCAGATAGTTTGAAGAGCACTCTCTAAACTGTACCCCAAGCATCTTGTAAATTTTAGTGCTGTTTCCCAGAGTGTTTTCTAGATGTTTTGTTACCTCCAGTGTAAAAACATAATGCTGCTGTGTTTCCATGTTTAAATCTCTGCTGAGAAGTATATAATAATTTTTCTAAAATATTACCATTCATTATTTCATTTCATTACCTATAATATATATCAAAACTAATTGCTGTTTACATGTTTTAGTCATTGTCTAACTATATAGGGGTGCTCTGCATTTTCCCCATGGTAAAAGTAAAATAGTTTGTTGTGGACCAGTGTTCTGCCCTGGTTAAATAAATAAATAAATAAATAATGAAATAAGTGTATTTCAGTGGTGTGTATGGCTGCAACACCATCCGCACTTACAGGTCTTGTAATAATTATCCAGGCATGATGACTTCCAAACCTTTGCAAATAATAAACCTAATTATGATTCACTTTATCATTACGTGTGCCTAAGGCTACTGATACAGACAAAAGACCCAAAAGAACAATCTCCTTGTTCCTATTTTATTTAAGACTGTTTGGGGATATGAATATTGTCCAAGTTAGTTTTGGTGAATAATAATAGACAAATGACAAAGACATGCATCTGGAGCATATTTCCCCGGGCCTCCGCTGACTTTCCTGGTAAACAAATGTTAAATAAATAAATGAGGAGTGAAGAAATATTAAAGAGGACAGTTAGACTCCCTACCAACAGAAAATATCAAATATTAGAACAGTTAGACTCCCTACCAACAGAAAATATCAAATATCAGAGCAGTTAGACTCCCTACCAACAGAAAATATCAAATATAAGAACAGTTAGACTCCCTACCAACAGAAAATATCAAATATCAGAACAGTTAGACTCCCTACCAACAGAAAATATAAAATATCAGAACAGTTAGATTACCTACCAACAGAAAATATCAAATATCAGAACAGTTAGACTACCTACCAACAGAAAATATCAAATATTAGAACAGTTAGCCTCCCTACCAACAGAAAATATCAAATATCAGAACAGGTAGACTCGCTACCAACAGAAAATATCAAATATCAGAACAGTTAGACTCCCTACCAACAGAAAATATCAAATATCAGAACAGTTAGACTACCTACCAACAGAAAATATCAAATATCAGAACTAGGGATCTCATGTTCATATGTCACTGTCATAATTAAAAAGAACTTCATCTGCATTTAACCTTAGTGTATCAGTAGTCATTCCCATGAATACCATTAAAATATCAACACTAACATGCTGCCTAATCCTACAGCTGAAATCATGAATGCACAAACACCTTCATTAGACATAAATTCTAATAAAATCGTTCCCTGACCATTTCTTCAATGCGGTACAGTAATGATGCACAGACTGGAAATGCTAGAAGCAGAATATTAATCATAATCTCTGTCTTGCACCATTTGATATTATTTCAAGCATGTAATAGAAAGAAATGTTACTGAGCAGATGTAGCACATTTAATGCAGTATATCTTCAGTGATTCAGTGGTATGTTAATTCCTATTTATGGGTCAGATCATACTGCTCTCTTTCATAGATGTCTAAAGCAGTGGAAGCAATTTTCTGAAAGAAAACTGAAATTCTGACAGTAACTGCATTGTCCTTAATCAGCCTGCCTAAGATAACAGTACAGGAAAGAGGGACAAGGCAGTCAGAAATTGGATTTTTCCTGACACAGGTTTTACTAAAGAAAAATCATTCATTAAACTTGCTATTGCAATGTCAAACAGAAATGAATATTTTGCGGAGATTACAAAAGACTTATTTTAGGAACAAGATTAGCTAAACTTAGACTTATTTTGATTATCTGGCAGTTGGTGTGGAGGGTTAAGGCTGTTGGCTGTAGTTTCTGTGGTACATGGGTTGATTCCCTAAGCCCTCATTTGCCTACTTTGAGTTAGTTACTTAACCAGACTTCGCTCTTGGGTCACTCCTGAAAAGAAACTTCCTGTCCAGTGGGCCTACCTGGTTAACAAATGGGCATTATGTGATGTTTTTTTAAAAAGTATGGTATGCATACATTTATATGTGCATATACCTGTATATCTATATATATATATATATATATATATATATATATATATATATATATATATCTATATATGTGTGAGCACATATATCAGTTTAAAAGATGTTCATGTCAGAAAATCAGAGTTTTTCAAAAAAGATGTTTCAAACAAGACTGTATGTGTTATCTCACTTAAAACAGCTCCTTCAATGAGATGCCATAGAAAATGTAGTATTTTCTTTGTCTGAGATGCAAATACTTCAAAGTAAGTACAGACTGCCACTCAGGGTGGAGGTGGGGATGGGCATTCCCAAACAGGGTGTATTAATAGAACACTGACTTTCAAAAGCATTGCCAGAAATCCATTTTCCCGGTTGTTTCCATTGATGAAGGATAGTTACTGGACACTGGCTGTTGTTTTACATGCTTTTTGCTGCTATGCAAAAAAGATTTAGGAAATGTGTTCTTTCTATGCCTTTTGTTGCTGTACCTGTTAACCCTCTCAGCCCAACATGTTCATTCTTCTGCCCTGGTTATTCCCTAGGGAGGTGGAAAAACTGACTAGGGGAGGATGTCATACAGGCAGCCTTCGTGGTGGTTTATGGCCTTACCAGTATCCTGCAATGATGGCATATTTTTGCAATGCCCTAATCCTCTCATGAATACAGAACAAGTAACCTACTTGAACAAAAACCACTCAGCAATTGCAGACTTCCATGCACCTATAATGAAGTCTACCACATTCCCCAGTTGTGGAAGAATGGCCATCCCTGGGCCATCGTTTGTGTCACTGCCCATTTTACAACGAATGTGGCATTGGATGGCCACAATCTACCCCCTGCTCCCAATGTTGAGTATAATTTCTATTCATGCTAACTCCTGCAGGCACCCAATATTTTAGTCAAACTCAGGCCACTGGGGACATAGTCAGGGTTTTATCATCCTATGTCAATGCTGGTTAGGGCACTGTTTTTTTTTTTAATTGCAATTTGATAAATGGTGAGACAAAATAATATCCTAAACATTCATTTTTCAGTTAAAGTGTTGTTTTATATTTTTTATTTCACAATCACTTTTTCTGTACTAGTATTTAAAACCTTAATGCTTCAGTGTTAATACTACAGCAGAAACCTGATATATTTTTTGTTTTATTTGACAAATACGCAGTACATAAACCCACAGAAAATTTGATTTTGTACAAGGCATAATTAACCACATAGTTCAATAAAGAAAACAAAAAAAGAAAAGAAAGACAAGGTCTTATATTAAATAACTTTCTAACTGCACAATTTGCAAGTTATTCAGACAGAAAGAGATTTTTGTTCAGAATTCTCAGTATGTTACTGATTATAGCATCCCATTTGAATCTACTTTCGCTGAAGACTAGAATCAGGCACAGATAAGAAATATTATGAAGGGAACAATTTGTACATGTCCCAATTCTGATAAAAAAAAGAGAAAAATAATCATGGACAGAAGATGGCTTCTGATTATACTCAGCCCACAACACAAAACAAATCTAAGGTTTCAGCTGGCCCTCATCCCAGAATAAGTCTGCATTGAAAGTACTTCAGGAAGGACAACAGTCAAATTTGGATTTTTATTGTATTTCCAGTAAGAATACCTTTTAAAGAGAACTTACCGTACTTCATATTTCTAGAAGAATCCTGCTTCTCTTCTGTTTAAAGAGGCTATATTGATTTCTTTGTGGCAGTGACAAACTAATGTTAAATGGCTGTCACTGAACTATCATAAAATATGTTAGTATTTCCAATAATAACCACCACAATAACGCAGTTTCAAAATATCATCAGTTATGACTCAATGATCAACTGTTTTATATATTTTATAGAATATTTTTTTGAGGTACAAAGTAACCCAATGTTTTCTTGAATATAAATCCCCATCTCCCTCTCTCTCTCTCTCTCTCTCTCTCTCTCTCTCTCTCTCTCTCTCCCAGTCTCTCTATAGACATAGATGTAGTTATGGCTATAGATACAGATTTAAATGTACATCTAAGGGTTTTGGCCAATTCTGTTTGATCCAAAACCATCTGTATTAAACAGTAGGATCATGTAACACTGGGTGTCTTAGTGTCTTCCTCCTGAAATTTTATGTGTGTTTTTTATATATATATATATATATATATATATATATATATATATATATACACATATATAATGTATACACACACACGCGCGCGCACACACACACACACACACACACGCACACACAAACACACACCAGACTGGAGATTACAACAACAGCAGAGAAAAGAAGAAACTTCCTTAAGCTTGCTATTTGCTGTGCTAACACAAGCATATCACATACACAGTGACAAAACAGGAATCAATCAAACAGGCAGACAACTCCCATTTTGGCAAAACCAATAGTTTGAACATTCCGATTGGACCCATATACACATACATGAGTATATGATGAAGTATAGAAATAAACAAGCATCAAAACAAAGGCGATTTATTCAGGCATTACAAAAATGTACTTACCAAAAAAGCCAACACATTGAAACAGCTACCAAAATAAAACGTTTCCTTTTGCAATAATTTAACCAAAACCTTACCTCTTAACTTCAGACTAACTTTTTCATTTAGGGTTAGTAGTTAGGGTTATGGTTAGGAGACATGTTTGGTCCCCTGCGCCACCTTACTAATGTGTGCTAACCCTAACCCTGGCCCTCCCTTAACCCCAACCCTCCACCTTACCTAAGGGAAAACCCTTTTTGTAACATTACCACAACAGAAGACACTCAGACACATCATATATTGCAGCATACCCCAAATCTATACCCTTCCCTAGCCCTTACTTTTATCGTAAAACACAAACACTTGCATATAGACTGTCAGTTCTAATGTTGAAACATTCATTATATCTGAAAGTTTAGCATTAAAACCCAAACCCACAAATGTTTTACCCATATCAGTCAATCGTCTTCCTTTGAACATCGCCAGCACTTGAAAAGGAGTGATTTTGTTGCATTTTATAAACACCACTCTGTCAACTAACTGAAGATTTGGCAGAGTGAACCAACGTATTTGTTTGTTTGTTTGCTTGGTTGTTTATTTGTTGACTGGGACAGTCAGACTGGGCAAGAAAAAAAACAATTTTCAGTGAAAGCCTCAGGAGAAAAGCTCCAAATAATGAGAATAAAAATACAAGTAATAATGTTTTAACACATGCAGTTCTAAGGAAAACAATACAATTAAAACAGAGATAACGCAATAACAGTCAAATATGTAGAGTTCTAATTAAACATGACGTTAAGAATAGAAGCAACACAGAGTAAATGTCTAATACATAGAATTCTAAGGAAACAATATAGTAATATAACAATCCTTGGTACTATTCAGTTTATCCCACATTTAAACAGGAAAACTTAAAACTGCAGCTAGAAGAAATGGAGGTAAAGTAGGGCGAAACAGAAAAAGTTGGAAGAGGTAGTGGACAGAGATAAGAAGTAAATGTGGGAATTTAAGGAAACTGGAGGTAAATGAAAACATTTGTGGAGATATGGAGGTGACATAGTACAGCTACACAAGTGGGTTGTGGTTTGCGCTTAAGGTCTCTATAAGCAGTGTGTCTTACAGGTATTGTAGAAGCTTCAAGATTTCACATTACCCTGGTGATGTACAAGACAATAGCTAGGTGTCCATTAGGTGTTGTTTTACTTTGGGTTTGAAAAGATGTTTAATTTATCTGTTTGTTTTGGTGGAAGTGGTAATGTGTTTCAAAGTATGGTGACATAACTGAAGTAGAGATGATCTCCTGCAGCATTATTTAATTTTGTGGTGGTCAGAAGTTTTCACAGGAGCATAATTCCCTACATGGAAAAATTGTAATTTAGAGAATGGCTGTTATCAAGGTTGTAGATGAAATTATGGGCTGTGAATAGTTTGGTGTAGATTAGGTGCTGTGGTAGTTCTAACCATTGTACTTGTTTTCAGATGAGTCTCATATTATTGTTTTGTAGTGAATGTTGCTACTTTGTTGTAGCATGCCTCTAAGTTTGTTTCCTGTACAGTTTGCAAGTTTATAAATATGGCTGATGCATATACAAGTGTGGAAAGGGGCTAGGAACAGGCAATGGCTGTCCTGGTTCCATCAGTTAGTCATGGATTTCATGAGCAGAGAAGTCTTTTGCGTGTGTGTATGTGTGTGTGTGTGTGTGTGTGTGTGTGTGTGTGTGTGTGTGTGTGTGTGTGTGTGTGTGTGTGTGTGTGTGTGTGTGTGTGTGTGTGTGTGTGTGCCTCTGTGTGTGTGCGTGCATGTGTGTGTGGATGTGTGCTGTTATTGACTGTGTGTGTGTGTGTGTGTGTAATGCGTGTGTGTGTGTGTGTGTGTGTGCTATTTTATGACTTGTATGTAAGATCAGAAACTTTTACATTTTCTTAAATAATGGCATAGTATAATGCCTGTTTACTGCCCTTCCGCGAGATGTGCTGGCATCCGCAGCAGTTCTGATAACTCCGCGGCGCCTGTGCAGAGTATCAGAGCTGTGGCAGCAAAGCCGGGTGAGCTGTTTTTTATCTGGGTTTTTGTTAAATGAGTTTAACATTAAAGACAGTTTTAAAGCGAGACACATTAAAAAATACACATTTCGGACATCTCCGTTGCTTTTAAACAACATATAACAACTCATTAACTACTACCGGAGATCTTGCTTTCTCTTGCGATCTTTAAAAACACTTGCTATTTTAAATTTTAACAACACTAAGTATGTTAAATAAAATAAACAAGAGGCATCTCCGAAAATTATTTTAAAGGATCTGTCTTGCTTATTTTAAAATTTATTATAAGCTGTCTAAATTTAAAGTTACCTCTAAGAAAAGTTTTGTGTGGACCTTTTCCATTAGTATAACTCTATGCTGCTGTTATTGACTGATGTAGAATTAAGAGTGTTTTAGGGCGGACCGTTCTTTGAGTGTGAATAATATGAATTCACTTTTCTTAGGGTTTAAGAGAAAGCTTGCATTGGTTAGCCAAGATTAGACAGAGGAAAAATACTTTGAGGAGATATGTTAGAAATTTGTAAGTCTTTTTTGCACTGCAGAGGAGGACAAAGTCATTTATGCTGTACAATGGTAGATTGTTTGGTAGCTGAGTTAAGCTTGTTTATAAATATAATAAACAGAAGGGAGCCAATAATTGACCCTTCTGCGACACATACAGGAACTGGAAGGAAAGTTCGTGAAGGTGTTTTGCCATTTTACAGCCTGTCACTTGTTGCTAAGGTAGCTATTGAACCAGCATAGGAAAGGAGTAGGAAGGAGCGTTCAGTTAATAGTTTAGGATGACAGACACTATAAAATGTTTTAGATAAGTCAAGGAAGATGAAAGAGACTAGGTGACCTGCAGTTCTATGATAACTGATTATACTAGTGAAATGTTGAAGGACAGTTGTGGCTCTGTCACCTGGATGAAAGCTATGTTGGGTCTTCAAGTGGAGGTTGTTGGCAATAAGGTGCTCAAAGAGCTGTGTGTGAATATATTTTAACTGAATTTTTAAAAAGGCAATAAGGCAGATAGCATTTCAATAGGTTTGTAGTTATGGAGTTCTGCTGAATGTCAACGTTTGTGAAGTAGTAGGGTATAAGATTTTTTCCAGGAGACTCTCTGTAGTGGAAATTATGGAGATTGGGTAGGTTAGTCGGTCTGCTGACATTTTGGAGGTCCTAGAATTTGGAAATGTTTTTTGATTGTTGAGACAGGGACAGGTTTTAAGGAAAAGGATTTTGTGAGATTATTTAGCTGAGTAGGTGATGGAGGACTAGAGGAGGGATTACTTTTGACAAAAAATAAAACTGTTTGGATGAAGAGGTTGTAGAATTGTATGGCAATTTCACTGGTGTCATAATTATTTGATGGCATTGGTACAGTTGTTTGAATGGGGTAGAGGAGAGTTTTCAGTGATGCCCAGAAGAGCTTTGGGTTATGTAGCTGTTTTTTCTGGACATCAGTATATATGTTATTTTTTGTCTGTTTTAATATTGGATTTGGTATAGTTTCTCTGTGATGTCTGAAGTTTTGACAGTTGCTTTGAGATTTTTTTATGACCATTGTTTCCAAGCTTTATACCTAATGAGCATAAGTTTGTCTTTTTTGGTTAACCAATGTGCTAGGTTACATTTTATCCTTTTTATTTTGATGAGGACTAGTTCATATCACATGTTTAGAAATATTTTGTTAAATTATGAGAGTGCTTCATCTAGAGGCATTTTTAGAATGTCACAGTTATATAGCTGAAAGTTGGAAATAAAAAAATGTACTTGTATTTTGCTGAGGTTGCATGCCTGCTTATACTGTGGCTGTCTATGGCTGTATTACTCCCTTATAACAAAGGTAGGAAGATGGTCACTGCTAGTGTCTGGGAGGTACCCACTAGGGGGTAGATTTGTTTTGGCGACGAGGTGAAAACACAATCCATTTTAAATTTTTGTAAAGTCTAGTTGAGGCACTAATGTGTTGAGTGACATTATATACGTTTATTGTTTAGGTTGTGATAATGAGCATATCAGTTGCCGGTCAATGTTCAGGTATCCCAGTAGGATGGTTTCATGGCTTACACGGGTGGATATCCAGTATAGGATTTCTTCACCAATGTTGAAATTGTTATTGAGGTATGTATAGGTCTGTTATGCAAGTGGCCTATTTTACTCTTTAGGTTTAGCTTAGAGATGAGTATTTTCACATTGTTAAATTGGTGAATGTGGCTGAGAGTAATTTCAATATTTCTATAAAAGTGGCTACCACTCCAGCCTTTTTATTACTTGTTTCCATTCTTAGGAGTTGTAGCATGGTGGGAGAATTTCTTTGTCTTTAATATCTGGTTTTAGCCAAGTTTCTGTAGTGACTAATATATATATGTATGTATATATATATATATATATATATATATATATATATATATATATATATATTTAAATATATATATATATATATATATATATATATATATATATATATATATATATATACACACACACACACACACACACACATATATATATATATATATATATATATATATATATATGTGTGTGTGTGTGTGTGTGTGTGTGTGTGTGTGTGTGTGTGTATATATATATATATATATATATATATATATATATATATATATGTATATATATATATATATATATATATATATATATATATAAATATATACATATACATATATATATATATATATATATATATATATATATATATATATATATATATATATATATATATATATATATATATATATATATATATATATATATATATATATATATATATATATATATATATATATATATATATATATTTAAAATTTGTTAACTGGGAAAGTCTGACTTGGAACTTAGCCAATTTTCAACGGAGACCCAGAGAAAAATGATCCAGATGCATGTCTTTGAACGTGGGAGGAAACTGGAGCACCTGAGGAAACTCACATGAACATAAGGAGGACATGCAGACTCCACACAGAAGGCACTCCAGCTGAGAATTGAACCAGAGAACCTCTTGCTGTGAGGCTACAATGTTACTGCTGCACTTTGTTGCATATGTTTCTAAGGCTCATGTTGAGGCACAGTAAGCCTGCCTGTACTTCCTTTAGGATAGATTACGATAGCAGAAGTAGGACTAGAGGTGGGAAGGAATGACTTGATTAAAACAGTGACTGGCATGGATGAAGAGAGAAATGACAGAAAGATAATTAGAAAGAGTAGACTGAAGCATGATAGGTAGGGGGGAAGCATGCAGGTGGTAGCAGTCAGGAGTAAAGATAGAGAAGCTGTAAGTTTCAAGGAATAGCAGATGCATGTGGCAAAAGCAGCTGTGTAGGCAGCGGCAAAAAGGAGGGAAAACATGAAGGCAAGCAAGGACTAAGATGGCTGGGCAGAAACAAATACTTGAAGGGAAGTGGATGAAAAGGGACAAAAAGAAGGAACACAGAATGGTTAACCAGAGAGAGCACATGCATGAGAGGGGAAGTAGCACATGGAGAAAATGACCACATAGGACTTGCCAAGAAAGATGGTGACACTGGTAATGGGGTTCAGTTGTGAGAGGTACTGGGTACAGAAGTAGGGAAGATAAGGTGTGTTTGGGGAGCTAAAATGGCCATGGGCATAACCCTTGCTGGGAAGGGTCAAAATATTACCAGTACACTAGCAACTAAATTTAGTGCAAATTTCATTCCTGAGATGGCTATCCAAAACCTTATGATCTCCATGTCTCCCAAGCCTTCCATCATTACTAAAGAACCTGTACAGTACTGAAAGTGTAATCAAAGACTAAGAACACTTTCTCCAAAGGACCAGATAATATACCAGGATATTTGTTAAATTGTACCAAACATGCCCTGGCAGAACTTCTTTATAACATATTTAACCTGAGCCTGCTGCAAGCCTAACCCCAGAAATACGGAGTACAGCACTGTTAGTACCACTACATAAAGGTAGCCACACCACCAACCTGAGGAAATATAGGCCCAACAGCCTGACAAGTCTCTTTTTTAAGTCTGTAGAATACATTATAACAAACTAGATTAACATACACATAAAAAAAAATCTCATCAGGCTAGATCCTCAACAGTTTGGTTTTGTTAAATGTAAATCATTGTCAACCTGATAAACTTCTTTGAAAAGGTAACACAAGCTGTTGACAGACTCTACATATAACTTACCTTGATTTGGTCAAGTGTTTTGAACCATTCTCTATGTTAGCATAATTAATAAACTAAATGGGTTACAAATGGTCCTCTATGTGGCAAAATGGATAACAAACTGTCTAAAAGATGGAGCTGACACAGTGTGAATGGCACTAGCAGCATTAAAGAACGTGAAGGAGATTAGTTGTATCCTGTAGGGTGCATTGCTTGGACCACTAAAAATCAAGACCTATGGTTAACTAAGTTTATGGCTGACTGCAAACTGGGAGTAATTGTCAAATCCTCATCAGACACAGAAGCCCACCAGCAGGAAATTACAAATGTGTGATGCATTGAAAATGGGCTAAACTAAATGCAAAAAATCCAACATTGTCATTTTTGGCAGACAAACCATGCCCAAGCATATAGCATTGACAATACCGCACTTCAAAATGAAAATGTAATTGGAGACCTGGGAAACTGGATTGATAATTCCCCTCTCATTTGATCATCACATAGCAACGGTGGTCAGGAAGTCATTATGCTTGCTGCTGCTGATTGCCAAAGGACGATAATCTAGAACTAAAGATGCTACTGTCCTCTTGCATTCAGCACTTATAAGACCAGTTATAGACTACAATGTCCCCTTTGGGGTGTACATCACCAGATATAGCAGACAGATGAACAGACCCTAGAAGTTCCTAACAAAGAGGACCAGAGCCCTAAAATCCCTCAGCTCCTACAAAAGACTAGAAGCTCTCTCCGTCTTTCCTATATCTTATATGCTTTTCAGAAGAGATCTCTGCTTTGCCTTCCCAGCAATCACGTACCCAGTACTTAAGGCCATCTTGTACCTTCACAAATCAAACAGTCCCCTAAATTCCAGAATAACGGATCTAAAGGTGCTTCAGCAGGTCAATAAAACAAAGTGGAGAGATAGATTTGTTAGTCAGCATTTCATTCACATCTAATTAAACTCCCCCCGCAGATAAAGTAGTGTGGTTCTATCATCTGTCAAACAGGATATGGATAATAGAATAGTTATTCCTAAATTCACCGTGTGCATGACTGGTTGAACCCTCCTTGAGTGGGGATGTGCTGTCTAAGGTGAGAACTGGCAAGGCTTAATGGTCAAAAGAGACAGTAGTTTTGAAGTGCCTATGATTACTGTGATTCCTAATGGGTCATGAGATGAATAGACCACCCAACGGTAATGCTCTTTATGAGAACATGGGACTTGTTGCATGAGACTATGGAAGGGGCAATATGGAGAGATATAAAATGTGATGGAAAATAGTTGACTGTTTGATTTCATAATTTAAATATGAAATCATGACAGTTGTTCTTGCATCATTTTCCTACTATCAGTGGATATTAATGTTTCCAAACAAGGAGGTAAATAACAAAACCTGTACGTTCTGGATAAATGCTTCACCAAACACCACAAAAATAAAGTCCAGCAGAAATCAGTAAGGTGAAATAAAACCAGGCTATCTTCATCAAACAAACATGTTTTATTTGGACAAACAACCATAAGCTTGTGGGTGTTTGTCCAAATAAAACTTGTTTGTTTTATGAAGATAGCCTGGTTTTGTTTCACCTTACTGATTTCTGCTGGACTTTATTTTAAGGAGGTAAAATGTCTCTCAGGTTTGCTACTGCATGATAACTTGGAAAACTGGAGACTCAATATATCAAAGTGACATTTGTGGAAAACTCAAACTAGAAATGGTGACTTGGCAAATGGACCAAAAACTGACCTATTTTAAATGAAAACTCAAGCCCAACTATTAAGAGTTAGTTTGCATCAGGGTTCAGCTCTGAGCCAAAATCTGCTCTTACTGATGATGGACTACATTCACAAACAGATTAGATTGGACAGATCAAAAGAGCTGCTGCATGCAGATAATGTGGCATTTAGGCAGACTCTGAACAAGACCTTCAACAAAGACTAAGGGAATGGAATACAACACTGAAGGTGCACTGATGAAAATTAGTGCAGATAAGATGATTGTAATGGCAGCAAATGGGAGAAATCAGAAAAAGCTGAGAATTGAGATAAAATGGAAAATAGTGGAGCAGGTCAACAGCTTCAAGTACCTGGGATGGGTGGTTGAGGAGAAGAGAAGTCTGAACAAGGAGGTCAAAGCTAGAATCAGAGGGTCTGCAGCCAAATGGCACAGTGTCAGGTGCAGTATGTGACATAAGAATGTCAAAGTATCAGAAAAGAAAGGTGTTCCAAACATGGATATGTGACCAGTACTAATGTATGGTACAGAAACTTGGACAGTGAACGCAGAGCAGTTGGGGAAGATGGAGATGATGGAGATGAAGTACCTGGGACAAGTTGTAGGGAGCACAATGTATAACAGGTGACGAAATGAGGATATCAGAGCAGAAGCCCAGGTAGCTCCATTTGCAGAAGGGTGAAAGAGAACAGATCACAGTGGTTCAGGAAAGCAGAAGATTTGGGAAAGATAGGAAGAAGGTAATAGGAAATGAGGGCATGCAGCAAAGAAACATATGGATTGCATGTGAGAAGATCTGAAACAGTCGAAGAATATAGGAGAGTGGCATTGAATCGAGAGAGATGGTGACCAATGACATGAATAAGGGGATTTATGTTGATTATGATAACAGCATACACACTGATAACATCTGGTTACACTTTACAAAAACAGAAAAAAGTATGCTGTAACCATACTCGTGTGCAATCACCATACTCAAGTGTGCAAACATTCTACACATATAATTCCACATTAAGTTTAATGGCTGCTGTTAAATTATACCTTGCCATACAGTACACATTTCTTTAATAATTCAATAAAGTGCATAAAACCATTTTTAAATCTTTAAGGTCCTAAAGAAGGGGTAAAGCAAATTAGAACCAGATTGCCATCTTTTAATATCAAGATTTAAGCTAGAAAGGAACAGTCAGTTCAGTGGCAGATGAAAACAGCAGCCCAAGAAAATGGGTTGTTATAAGTAGAAAGAGCAAGGAAAGAAAAAGTGACAAGAAACAGAATTAAGAAGTGCAATTTCTGCAAATGGAAGACCCCACGGCCAATGGTAAGTTGTAGGTCATTCAGTCCAAGTCAGTTGACAGTCATGTGTTGAGCAATTGGGATTAACTAATTGCAATGTAAGTATTCACACCTCAAAACCTTGACTAAGAACTGAAACAAAAAAAAAATCACCCTGCTAAATACAGTGCCACAAATATTCAGCTGTAACAAACACAAAACACATTAGCCAGCTATAAGCCCAAGCACACCTAAACACATCCAAGAAGTGTAATAACTCACATACCTCAAGTATACCTACAACCGAACACATAGGAAACATAATAGAATATCTTTTACACCCTTAAATAATGTGTTGCATGCAGCAAGAAATATTGCATGTGATACTAATCAGAGTACTCAGTAATGGCATAGAAATACAATATGATTCACTGCCACAAGCCACAGCACAAGAAAACAAATCAATAGTTGTTTAGTGTGGGGAGTTTCAGTCCCCAAATTATGTATACAGCCCCCACGCTAACACTAATGTGAAACAAGGGATTAGAATGTTCTGGTCCATGATGTTATGGAATTTGACTGTGCAGTTATTCATCATCACTGTCATCAACCGTCCAAAACTGCTGGCTCCCATTTCTGTGCACAACTCATCAATGCAACACCATGTTTTTGGGAATTCTCAGTAACATTGTTATATATTAATTCAAAACTGCTGATGAACTAAAAGAAGATAAAGAATAGTCATTTATCTGTTTGAATTTTTCTTATTCGCTCTCATAAGTTTATTGACATATGCAAAAATGTCCATTGAATTTAAACCAAATCATGTTTAGCCATTAAAATTAAATGCATGTTTTAATGAATATCTTTAAATACAGTTGGAAATTAAATGAACTGCTTCAAGGAGTCTTTTGTGTTTCCATGGAATGTTTAACAGGCTTTACATCTGTTAATATCAATTGCCTTGTAGATAAATTGAAAGACACTTCTTCAGAGGAGCACACCACTTCATCCAGTGAGTCAGAGGGGAACAATGAGGGTTTACACGTGAAATTCAATTCTAAAGAGGAAGAGGAAGAAACTGAAAATGAGAAAGAATCTCATGAAAAAAGCACAGAAGACGGCAAGGACAGTGAGGAGAGTAATCAGGTTAAAAGAAATCGGGAGAACTCAAGTGAGGAACGTGCCCTCAACAATCTTAAAGAAAATTCCAATGAAGATGAGACTTCTGAGGAGGAGCAGCATATCAGCAAGGAAAGTCAGGAAGACTCCGGTGTCAGAGAAAAGCCTCAAAGGGGCAAGCAATATAGTGTAAAAGCTAGTGATGAAGAAGGAGGAAAAAGTAATGAAGCAAATTCTGAACAGGGGCAAGAAGACAAAAGGGAAGTCATTGGGGACAACAGAGTTTCAGATGAAAGACAGGAAGATGAAAGTGAAGAGAAACCAGTAAAGAATGAGGAAGAGGGAATCCGAAGCGATGAAGGTACGTAGAATTCAAAACACTTCTTGGTAGAATTGTGTTTGTTCAGGTGTTGAAGCAAAAATTTAAGTGGACTAGTATGGGGGTCTAAAAATATTCCTGGTGCAATTGATGCTAACTGCAAGATAAAAGTGCATTTACACAGATGGTATTCTTCTAAGAAGAAAGATCACATGTCCTCAAGGAATGTGTTATTGGTATCCCAATAAATCTAAGTTGGGCTTCTCTTGATGCCACACACATATGCACAGATGGCTTCCTTAAATGAATGATCAACAGTTGATCTAATTCTAACTGGTTTTACATAACTTGTCAGATTAACAATTTATCACCTGTCATATTCTTAACAGGCTGATACTGTGTGCTTGTCACTTGGTGAGATGCCTGTTTACTGCTTTGTGGAGTTTCTCCTTTTCCCACTGTTGCGTGACCATGGAGTTAGCATAAATGTAGGTTAAGGAGGTGTAGATGGTTTACTCCCTCACGGAAGGGACAGAGAGCTTTCTTATTTTGATCTGTGCAGGTAGATTTTTTGGTCTGTTGTTTTCTAGACTAGTTCTGGTTGAGTATTATTTTTCATTCGGTTTAGTTTTGATCATTTATAGTATAAGTCAAACACTCTCACAGACACACACACACACACCACACACATGCGCACATATAAGCATTCACCAAGATAGGCATGACTCTGTAATAAGAATGGGACAATGCAGAAATAGTAAAAATTTAAAAAGTTTCCCTATTCCTTTGACGTATGAGTTAGTAACATTCTCCTTCTGCAGGCCAGCTAGTTATATGGCACATTGCCATATAGTTTAGCCATCATCTCCTTTTGCCATATAGTTTAACCATTATGTCCCTTACCTTAAGGAACTTTCTGATGGGAGACAGATGTATCTTGGCACAGCTGAATAAATTTAGCACAATGCTTAAAACAAGGGCCATGTTTTGCAGATGTTTGCATGGAGAGCAGCTCTTTAAACATTAAAGATACACCAAACATCAACATTACAGAGTTACCCTACTCTATCACCTTATAGGCAGCAACATTTTGGTTTAATAAAACTTTCTAAAAAGTCAGAAATAATTGCAAACTCTTAAGGAAAAAAATACCTAGATTAAGTAAATCTGTGGCCCGACAACATATGGCTAGTTCTTAATATTTTTAAGTGACAAGTCCTGGAGGTGTTTCACATGAAAAAAATGCACAAGAGCAGCATCAAATAAAAGGAAAACACTAAAGCTAGGTTAAAAATATGAGAAGAAAAGCATAAATGGAATATGTGGGGCCAGGTGTTAGATATGCTGAATATCTGCTATTTGGTAGGGAGGTTGTAATGTGACTGACTTATGGCATTGTCAGTTGTCATGTAACCTGTTGTGTACCTTTATTAACCCATTATACACTGTCCATTAAAGCATTACTGGAGATGTGCACTATACCAGAACAGTAGGTATGTATAAAAAAATCTGTCTGCATGTATGAAAACTGATATGTCTTCCACATCAGCAACAACAGCTACAAATACATCATTAGAAACCAAAACTGTATTTAAAATTTTAAAAAGAAAGGGAAATAAATTTACTTAGATATTTAAAAAAATTATGACTGACTGCATTTTAAATTAAATGTATCTAATATAGCATCTCATTTAGAACAGATGTGAATATGCAGAGACTGCCTTTATTCTTGACTGTCTGTAACCCACACAAATCTGATCTAATTGTAACTGCCATTATGGTTTATCTTTAGCGCTGTTATCTGAAAAGGATGCCACATCTAATGAAGAAGGGAAATCCAGTGAAGAAAAAAGGGAAAGTCGTCACTCTGCAGAAAGAGATATGCAAGCCTTACGTGAAAAAGAAGCAAAAGACCAGCAATCTGAAGAAAAGCATTCCGAAGAATGGGAAGAGGTGAAGAAATGGAGTAAAATGGATGAGCTGGCGCAAGAGCTTACATCAAAGAAACGCTCGGAGGAACATGAGAGCGAGGAAGAGCCTGACCAGTCCATGAGACTTGCGCTTAAGACCCATAAATATGACAACAGCCCTCACAGTGAGTCAAAGAAGGCTTGGACAAATACCCCCCATCATTCAAAGGAGGAAAGCAGTGATGAGGAGCTTAAAACGGAACCTCGACCTGAAATAGAAGAGAAACGAGACGAAGAAGGAAGTGCAAACAAAAAAACAGAGGTACATTGCATTTAATATAATAAAAATAATAGCAATAATAATAATAATAACATTAGATTTCAGCCTGACTCCATAATGTAGTGAATGTTCTTACAAGCTATTTAAATCTCTTTATTTTTTTTTTTAAATCGAGGTACATTATTTGTCAACAACATTATGTACAGCTGTTGTGGTGAAATAAATGTAATTATATGGAATTTACTAAGTAAAAAGGCCTAGCAACATGAGGAATAGCACATTATGGATATGGTAATCTATATTACTAACATAAGACAAGACAAGAAGGTGAATGCTGACAGACAGAACATGATGCCTCAGGGGCATAATAAGGCCAGCACTGAGTGTACCCAAAGCAGATTCCAAAGAATTCTTCCTCAGGTAGATGGCAAATGTTGGAGGTGTGTTGGGAAAGAAAGGGGTAAGTAGGACCATATATTTGGAAGTGTAATGTGTTGGCAAGCTTTAAAAATTCCCTGCAGAGTACTCTGTCAAAAATATAGGGTGAGCAAATAAGGGTAACTAAAGAAATTTTTTTTTTTTTTTTGAGCTGGGATACAGAATCCGAGTTGCTTAGACATAGTAAGGCCTTGTTAAGTTTAATTCTAGTGGGTGCCAAAAAAATCAGTTGCTAGAAAATGAAACTTGAAGTGGGATCTTTAGAAACGGGTAGCAGCAAATTACGTAGGAAAAATGAGAATTGTGGGAACAATACATGCCGACTAATGTTTTGGAGGAGGAGTGAGGTTTAAGGGAAGGCAAGAACTGGGCAATTTATGTTATGTTGGATTAATGATAACTGTATAAAAGAATATATGTGATGTATAATGCTTGTTAACTGTGAACACATTAACAACAACAGCTACAATGTAACTAAGTACATGAATTAAGGCATTATGAATGGAGTTGTGTGGATTAGGAGAATCAAGCGCGTAACCACTGATGTGCACACTTTGAAAATGAATCTTTAGAAATCTGTTGAATGCATGCCACAGAGAGAATGTATGTTAAAATGTTTTATGGATAGTTATATCTGTTTGTGTTGCATAAATGATGGGTAGCACTTTCTGACCATAGATAGCATTTATACAAAATGTAATTAAATAATAGAAGTGGGACTTCACCACCAGACAGCATTTATAGTTGTTCTCAGTCTTCTTGAGAAAGCTAAGTCATGCACACTGAT
Source organism: Protopterus annectens (assembly GCF_019279795.1). NCBI lineage: Eukaryota > Metazoa > Chordata > Ceratodontiformes > Protopteridae > Protopterus > Protopterus annectens. Next base: position 921,390,952 of record NC_056737.1, on the reverse strand, counting down.
ATGAAAAATTCAACATTTGTTTTCACTAAGTTTTATTTGGAGTAAACCTTTATAAAACATAACTTTAATACATACATTTTAAGAAAACAATGGTTCCTCCCCAAAAAATAAAGTCACGACACACAGTAGGTGGCACAATGACACAGTTCTTATCTGTGATGCCATCTATATGGGTCTGTGAATTGTATGTACCCTCAGCGCACCTTCATGGGGTTTGCTTGGTGCTGTGGCTTCTTCCCACATCCCAAAGTCATCCATAGGTGAAGTGGTCATCCTCCAAACTGCCTGTACATGTGATTGCCATGTATGAGCAGTTGTGAATATGTACTGCAATGGGCTGGCATGCTGTCAAGGATTAGTCTTTCTAACTTATGTCCACAGAATGCTAATACTGGATAAAACTGCCCTGTGACCCTGAATTGGATTAAGCAGGTTAACAGATAAAGAATGAACACATTTCCCTACTGTATAGCATATATTACCAAAGACAATATACAGATGGTTTTATTTTTTATAATAGCTTTAATCATTCTTCTAAGCAGTTAAAGTTTCCATGCCATCACCCTGCTATACCTTCCTCACTACCTACTGACCCCACACCTTATTCTACCACCTGCCTCCCAACCTGTCAGCCAGCCACATTCACTAACCCAGATTATACCACTCTTATCGCTAAGGCACCTACTCCTTATGCCTTCTACCAGTCCTTCTAGCCAGTTACCAGTTTCTTTTCCTGCAATGAGCGTTGTCCTCACCTGCTGTATTTTTATTTCCTCATGTTTCTATGTCTTTATTTATTTATTTATTTACTATTTGTTAACCAGGTAGGTGAGCTGGCATGAATACCATTTTCAGCCAGGATCCAGGCACAAAGGTGTATAAGACAGTGCTCTATTTACATCACTTAGTGACACAGTACTAAGACAAAAGAGATGCAGATAGATAAAATGAAACAGTTCTACACAATAGCAAGACTTGTACAGTTTCAAAGGATATATATAAAGACGACTATTGAAAAAAATATAAGGTGGCTTTTATAATAAACATATCGATTCTAGTTGCATTCTACACATTTATGTGTCTTTACCCACCCACTTATCAGCATCCATCATATACTGTGTTCCATATCCCACCCCACTCACTCCCTTCTCATCCCAACAACCATATTTCCCAATTTTTTGGAACTGTCTTACTACTCACCCTTTCCTAACTTACCCTTACCTGCACTTCACAGTTTTCTCATTGCCAGGCACTCCCACCATATATGAATATTGTCTGCCCCTTCTTCCTGTATCTCTTATACTTATGCTGCACGAAACTCTCCAACTTCAAACTATGTGGTATCCTATACCATCTGTGCACCAACCTCATTTGCAAATCAATGACCAGTCCAGTTAATGTCATTCCCCTACTTACTTCCCACATTTCACCCCCCCATTCTTACCCTTTTTATTTACCCACTTCTCTTTGCAGCCATCCTCCAATCTTCACTCACCACCTCATTTGAAGCTCTTATATCCACATAGATTCTATCTAGCCACAACGTAGCCATCCCATTCTAGGTATTCCTTGGAATTCCATCCAGAATTCCTGGGATGGCTTTCCTTTCCTTCTCCCTTACACATTTTAGGCAATATGCCACAATCATATTTAGCTGGAGGCATTTCAATTAATCTCCATTATCTCCACCATATTCTTTTCACAGCGCTACCCCGTGTTTTAGTTTCTTTTCCATTCCCACCCATATTCCCTTCATCATTTTCATCTTTTTCTGTATTTTGTCTTTTAACCTCCTGCCCAACAGCATCACCCTCTGAACTAATTACACCTTGTTCCCTTTCCTTGTCTGTCTCTGCTCCTTTTCTAACTTTTGCACATACCACTCCCCCAGAAATGTATCCCCCAACAAGTGTCCAACTCCATTCAGTTCACTATCCCAACTTGCCTCCTTCTTAACTTCTGCCCTACATTCACCTCCACTACATCAGACATCCCTCTTCTGTAACTTCTCATACACATTCTATCCCTAACTAGTCGTGCATTTTGTCCCCAGTATACATGATTAAACACCTATGCCTCTTTTTCAGTCACCTTCTTCCTTGAAGTAAATTTCCCCATGTTTTCCGTAGCAAATACATCTGCTGTATCATGAAATGCATGCACATTTGGCAAACAATGTAGATAAAAGGAAATAGATATAAATTATTAATAATACTTAGCATCTACACACTTAACAAAAACTAACATCACCCAACCAAAGTATACTTATAGTAATTACTGTAGTCACAATTAAGTGTGATTTTGAAATTTCTTTACTATCTTGTAATTATCATCAGAACACTGAATTAGAATCTCATTGACTATAATCCCAAGCTGCCCCTGGAAAGAAGCACTTTTACATTGTAAGTTTTATACAATTTAAGCATGAATAAAAATCAAATGCAGGCAGTTATTTTTACAATTAGCAACAATTTTATACTAAGTCTTAGAAAACCCACCTTACTAATTTAGAATCATATTCCTTCTAAAAGTGAAAGATGCTTTTAAGGGAGGGAAAACATAATGAAAGTGACTGTATATTTAAGGTTGTTTTGCATTTCAAATCACTACACAAACTACTTTGCAAAAAAGCATGTTCAAAATTTTAAACTTTCACACCCTGGTATTTTCAAAGATAGTGCCCAGAATCATAAGTGGATTCTGTATTACCTTCAGAATGCCACCAGGGAGTACTGCAATTCAAATAACTTAATATTTGCACTCCAGTAGGTACACAATTACTGTCTCAGTTTCATGAATGGCACACAGGAGCACTCAATATCCATTAGTATACCAGACTCTCCCATGCTTGAGGCTCAAAAGGTAACTGTTTTGCCAAATAACATTACAAATCATGACTGTGCAATACACAACATACTATATTGCTTGCAAATATCAAACAGTTATAGCAGCTTTTTGGTAAGGCATGCTGTTCAGTACTTTGCTACACAGCATTGTAGTGCTGTACACCTCTGGCTTGAATAACTGTGATACAATAATAAATCACACACCGGGGTCATTACCATATTATGATAATGTGGGGATCTGGTGCTGTCAGTGCTCTCATTGGTGGGAATTCACAAAGCATTATTGGGGGATGGGACAACGTAGTGTATACGAGCAGGTTTGCCTGCACTGTACTGGACTCTTTTGCCAGCAAGGACTTTCTTCCCATGCATCTGAGATGTCAGGGAGAGGGTTACATTGTGTCAATACTACTGTGGTGCCCAGCACTGTCTGCTGAGCAATATGCTTGCCGACAACGGGATCGTTCCAGCCATGGCCATTACAATAGTTAACTGTATACTGTTGGAGTATCATACCTTATGCTACAGAACCCAACATGTACAACACTGTTAAGGCTTTTTTGAATGGAGTACGATCAAGGAATGAGCTCAGGAGGAAAATATGGGAGATAGTGACTGGACAGTTTCAACCATGCTAAAAATCGAGTACTGGTGCAGGTAGTTAGGACCTACTCATTGGGACCCATTGGGTAAAGGGGTGCCTTATCAGCCTTTATTGGAGCAGATGTATCTTAAATTGGTTCATAACATCATTGCTATGCATGCATGGAATTACACACTGCAATAATGTCATAAGCACATCAGTGATATGATAAGTCATGCCATTGCAAAGTCACATTCCATAATAACACAGGGTTTGGCTGGAGGGTGCACCATGGACCACCAAGCTAAAACAGTTGAGGTATTTAGTTCCTGTATGGGGTTAGTGGCACTGGGATCATCCTAGGAGGACTAGATAGTGGCACCAGGATGAACCAACCCCACACACACCTCAGTGGTTTATACACTAGGTTAATAACACATAGAGCAGCTATCCATAGAGTACTACTGTAAATGTAGACTGTCCACATCATATACTATTTATATTTTGCTCAGATCAGATTCAGCTACATCAGCATGGCTGCAGATACATGTTTGGATTCTATGTTTTGTCTTCCATGGACAATTTTAGTTCATATGCCAAAAGACCACAGTTGTAGCAAAGGCAGTCATGTTAATTTGGGCTTGTCATATGTTGCATATTCACAGGCAAACCACTACTAAAGTGGTACCTTTGAAGTTAGAGTAGCACCTCAGGCTGATGTTGGCACCCATGCAGGAGTTGATGATGATGGTGTACATATACCAGAATCAGATGACATAATGGTACTGTGCGACTCCCCATCCTGGGTGAACATCCACCCAAAGTATAGGAGCAAGATGTAGCCCTCACCCACAGATGACCCTGAGGCTGTAGAATCTGAGCACTTACCATCAGCAATTGGGAGGATTCTCCCATAGCTGTAAGCACCAGAAATACTCCCCCTATAACTAACATAGCAAATGAGAGCACTGCATCCATTGTAGATATACCTACCACAGTACAGCCGATGAGAGCACTGCACCCATTGTGGGTATACCTACCACTGCACACCTATAGCCAAGGAGAGCACTGCATCCATTGTAGGTATACCTACCACAGTACAACCATAGCTGATGAGAGCACTGTATCCATTGTGGGTATACCTACCACAGTACAGCTATAGTATTTCCATTACTACCAGCATGTGGCAGACTAACATTGCTACCATCAGTGCCCAGACTGGCAGCAAAGTTTCCCATGTTTGAGGTATGGTATATACCTGGGTGGTTATATATGAAAGACCATTATAGGCTACACAGTCATTAACTGTACTGGCAGGTATATGACACTCTGCCACCCCTCATCATCAGTGACAACAGATGTACTTCCTTCATTTATGGACACCGCATCAACAGACTCTGTCTAGGTGTTGTATCACAATAGGACACCATCTCTATTACAGGAAGCCCTGAATCATACTGCAACAACACAGCAGAATGACCCCAGGTCACAGTCACATAATGGCACCCTAAAACTGTCACAAACAGAGTACACTTTGTCACCTTGAGACATCCCTGTTTCTATCTCTTGTGACATGATCCCTCCATCCATTTTGGATAAAATAGCCATGTGTTCCCTAACATCTGTACACATGATGATGATAACTGTGACCCATTCCACCCTCCATCCTGTGTTTTGTATGTGGTTATATCTGATGCACAGTGTGACCCAACAATGCACCGACTAGAATAGCCTTTCATTAACACTGCTTGCATCATGTTTTTTTTGTGTGACATCTCACTGCACTGTCACTATATGCTCATCAGGTCCCATAGTTCTGGAGTGGACATTCATACTTCACCTTTGATGGAATGTTTTGTGACTGTTGCTGAATAGCTGTTAGCTTTGTACTTCCAGAATTAGAGACAAAGCAAAAAAAAAAATAATAATTATGGAAAAAAAGACCCACATTAGGGTCAGTTGTAAACGCTGCTACAATTAACCTAGAATTTCTCAAAATGATGACCAATTTTAAGATGATTTTCAGATGTAGAAATTATCAGTAACATTTATATTAGTGCTTTTAACACAACAGTGTCGGATTTGACTTTGAGTGCTCAAACTTGTCAACTTGTTTAAAACAGACTGGTCAACAAAACAAAAAATAAATAAATAAGTATATTATTACTAAAGAAAACTCCTTAATAAATGGACAGACACAGGACACTGTGTACTCTAGTAAGATAAATTAATGTTCCACGTGTATTTTTTAACCAAATGATGTATTTTCGATAGGTTCCACTTTTAACCATCAAAATTTCAAAACATCAAAATTCTGATCATCAAGACCAGAACATCGAATTTTAAAACATCAAAGGCTACAAGTGTAAGCAAAAAAAAAAAAAAAAAGAAAAAGAAATTTTAACAGTTGTATGCAGGGGGGCTTCACCCCACTGCACCCCTCACACCCCCCCTACTTTAATATTCCAAGTCTGAGAACGCACTACAGTGGAGTAAAGGTAAATCTCCCATTTAGCGCTATATGCAGAAGAGCTAAACGGGAGATTTTCCATACCCTATCTGTAGTGCCATCACACAGATGGCACATAGACACACACAGTATGCAGGGCACCTTGGTGCCCTGCAAAAACACAAACATTCTCCCACCTACACTTACCTTTTTCTTCCCCTTCAAACCTTCGATGTTTTCAAACTCGATGTTCTGGTCTCAATGATCTGAACTTCGATGTTTTAAATGTTCGATGGTTTGAAGGGGAACCATTTTCTATGAGATATTTGAACACAATTTGTATATTGTTAGAGATGATTTGGAGAATAGTGTCATGACTTTTTAAAATTTTTATTAATAAACCTTGTTCTTTAAAATTTTATATTATATTTGTAGAGGATGTTTATTTCTAACTTGGACAACAGATTTGATGGATTTTGTTAAATATTTAAATACAACAACTAGTAGTTTTAGATGTGCAAGTGTATAAAGGAGCACATGGAGAGATTTAAACTAGACTATACAAAAAAAGTTAAAGTAAATGATTATTTATAACATAACAGCATGCAGCCCTATTTTATTTTTAGAAATATATTGCTTGATCAGTTCAGCAGACGAATAAGGCTCACTGCTGATGATTCTGTTTTAACAGCTAATGAATTTGTGGAGTTAGCAGCTAATGAACTTGTTAATAGGGGGTTTAATATAGATGAAGTTACTGTAGCAAAAGTTAATATGCAGTTAAGAGATACTTTTAATAAACCATATATCTCTGGAAATAGACACCAGTCTTATTCACATTTCTATCAGGAATTATTAATTTCACATATATATATATATATATATATATATATATATATATATATATATATATATATATATATATATATCATTCAAAATAATTGAAGCATTCTTAATAGAAACACAAATGTGAAGAAATGTATAGGTTCAGCCCCTAAGTTTGCATTTAAAAATAAGCAATCTTAAAACTGCAGTTATGTTATAAAAGAGACATCATTAGTTGTGATGTCAAGTGTGAGTCCAGATACACTGTTCCTTGGATGAAATGTAGTGTTTGTAAATACATAGACTACAATGGCAGGTTTTATACATAAGGTAAATGTAAATTGTAGCACGGATAATTTAACATATTGAGCGAGATGTGTAACATGCACTGCTTTTTATTTAGATAAAATAAATCAAAAGTTAAAAGAACGAATTATACAGCATATGCCCAGCATAAGATGAAAGGATGTAACAAATGCATTCAGTTTAGCTCTGAATACTGAACTGAATTCATTTGAGAAGAGCGGTGGTGGTGCTGCGGTAGCGTTGTCACCTAACAGTAAGACGCTGTCTGGTTTGACTCTCAGTTAGAGCATCTTCTACGTGGAGACATGCATGAATGGGCGTACCTTCGTTGAAAGTTGTGTGACAGGGCTGGCAACTCGGTACGTAAAAATCAACTGCCAATCATTAGCGGACTGGAGGTCCGCTGTGGCGACCCCTAACCGGGAAAAGCCGAAAGTCACAACAACATCATGTTAGTCACAACACCCACAATGAAACGAAATTAAACAGTTATGAATGCATGGCACTATAAAATATAACATGTGCAGTCATATATGGAAGACATATAGCAGCATTCCATACAATGTAAGCAAAATGCTGGCATATGAAGCATATATTTATAACCAGGCTGCCAGTCAGTTTAGCAGTACAGAATGCTTATGCTTGATATAAAACCGATGTTACTTTTTTTTAAAGATCAACTTTAGTATGTCTTGTTTTTGAAGAACATATTCATGTATGTGGTTCTGTCCCATTAGAAGCTATAAACAAGTTTATGTTTGGACAATTATATTCTGTTCTTCTTTTCTAACTATGAGATCCAGGGCACAAAATGAATAGTGCCCTCCAGGGTATGGCCTACAATAGGATATTCTCAATTTTCAGCTGAGTAAGGCACTTGGCTTCATCTCATACCTCACAATGCACCTAAGGTGTGATGATATCCTCTTGTGCCTTGTTCATTAATTATAAACTGAATGACAACAATTTTTGAAAGTTCCTCTTCCTTATTTGTGATGATTTTCTTGATGTGAGTATGGCTGAAACAAATGACTGTATTTTATTTTTTCCCTTTGTGCAGTTGATTTATCTTTAATACTAATAATGACAGCATTTCTAGGTAGGACCAAAATCCTTTGTTTTGATGCACCCCTAAATCTACATTTATTGAACAGTCTATTGTGCATTGTAGTTTTAAGTCAGCGTTCAGTACTTGCCAAAGGCAGTTGCATGTTCATAGATTAGTACTAGGCTAACTGTTCTTGTTGGCCATCTTAAGCCTAGCCAATTACCCCATGCAAGAATTGCACTTTGTGCCTGTAGGATAAAGACCTTAGCTATTATACCAACCACTCACCATCCAGTAGTTACTTGCCTTTAACTACACATATCCTTTACAACAGGTTATGCAGGACAATTTTTACTTCCCCATTCAGTTCCAAATAGTGCAGCCCCATATAATTCTGCTAATACATCATTAAGCTCTTCTACGTGCTGGAGTAACGGCGGAGTAAAACAGCAAGCTTAAATCTTATCTACAAAAATTAGGGAGATTACTGTAAAGCTTCCCTTCTATTTCACAATTAAATGCAACTGGGAGCAGGTGGAGGTTGCGTTGAATGAGACAGTTGCCACCACATGCAAGTGTCAGCTTTGCTTCACAAGCATCAGATGTTTACATTAAACCATGAAGAATGTTTAGCTATAGTGCCATTAAGGATCCAAGCTGCTGCTGTTTTTCAGATGGACCATGTAGGGATGCAGCTTATCATATAAAATATATAAGTATATAATGCTGCACCAAGATCTCCAAAACATATTCTACCAGAAGAGGTTAGAGAACTGAAGAAAGAGGAAAAGTAGAAGGTAAGAAAAGAAGGTTGAAGGAGTAAAATGCAGAAAGATGGAAGCAAAAAGGAGTGACAGGAAGATGGTACAGGAGATATAGAAAGAAAACAAAAGCAGAAAAAAAAAAAAAAAAAAAAGAAGGAAGGATGGAAGGAAAAAGAAATCCCATAACAAAAGATGACACATCCTAAAGGACAATACATTGGATATCCATATACATTTTTGGCAAGGTCAGATATTATGGCTAAAATAAAAACTAAATAAATTTGTTCAACAACAAATTATATTTCCATTTGTTTTCCTACCATTTACCTAACAAAATGGTCTCCAAACAAAATTAAATACTACCGAGAAAGGGGATATAGTATCAAATGTTAATCAGGCTATAGCATTTAAAAAGGAATTTGACATGGAGCAGATCTTTTAGTGTCAGAAAGGTTTGTTCTGAAATTGTTTCAATAACCAAATTATTTGTTATTATTCATTGTCAGATATCTGGACATGTTTTCATAGTGAAGAAGCAATCCATATTTTGAAAATTATGCAAAATTCTTATACTGAGAAAAGAGAGAGAGAGAGAGAGAGACAATATGCTGTATGATGATTGTCTAAACCTCAAGATGCACGCACTCGAGACTCTCCTCAGTATGGAGAATATAGATATCTGTGCAGTAACAGAAACCTGGTTCAAGGCTCCCGAGAGCACCCCAGCACTTCCAGGCTATACTTCATACCATGCTTTCCAGCCCCAAAACTCGGACCGAACCACGAAAGGAGGGGGAGTATCCATATTTATCAAAGATACCCACACCTCCAGGCTAGTGGCACTGCATGAAGCTTCAGAGACCATCCATGTGCTACTAACAGTGGGCAAAACTGCCTTTCAGTTTGTAGCCTGCTAGAGACCACCCTCCCAAACACAGGAACCTCACTCGGCTTTCCTGAGAACACTGGAGAATATGAAGGTCTCTCCAAACACTATTATATTGGGTGACTTCAACTACCCAAACATCGATTGGGAAAACTACTCAAGCCCAACCACCCTCGCCCAACGGTTCCTAGAATTTATAAACTCAAATGCTATGGAACAACTGGTCACCACTCCCACAAGAGGGGAAAATATGCTGGATCTGGTCATCACCAGCATGGGGTCTCTATGTTCCACACCAGAGGTATACCCCTCATTGGTAAGATCAGACCATAAACAAATCTCACTGGACATCCATATACCATCCCCACCCCTAGCCAAGGAAACCACGGTGAAGAACTTCTCAAAAGCAAACTTCACACTTCTCAAAACTGAGGTGAAATCCTTCAAAGCCCCCAGGCCAGTGGACAATACGGCCCAAAATGCAGAATCCTTTACAAAAGCATTCTATGGACACCTACAGGAATGCATGGAGCATGCTATCCCAAATAAAACCAAGACTCACTCCTCCAAAGGCAGGAGACCTGTCTGGTGGACCCCAGCCATAAATAAGCTATTCAACAGAAGGAGACAGCTACTACATGACAGAGAAAATCCCAAAAAGGGAAGGTGTCACTGATCAGTACTAGCAAGAAACTACGATCCCTCATAAAATCTTCTAAGGCCAGCTTTGAAAGAAATATTGCACAAGACACTAAATATAATCACAAGGCCTTCTTTAGTTATGCCAGAAACCTGGGAGGCAACTCCCAGATATGCTCTGAGTTAGTGCAAAATGACAAAAAATTCACTGATACCACAGACATTGCCAACATCATGGCAGAAAGGTTCAGTGCAAACTTCTCCCCCCCTCTCCCCCAAAAGAGCAAATGTCTGTCCCAACAGAGTGTAGCCTTCCTGAAATCACAGATGCACAGGTGAGAGCTGCCCTCTCCAAAGCTAAAAACACAGCATCAATGGGACCAGACGGTGTCCCGGGCTGCGTCTTACATGAGCTCCAAGAAGAACTAAACCCTCATATGAAGTCACTGTTCAATCTCAGCCTTACTACAGGATATGTTCCCAAGGAATGGCATACAGCAACAGTGGTCCCACTCCACAAAGGTGGTGCCACAACAGACCCTGGAAACTATCGCCCTATAAGCCTGACTAGCCTGGTCTGCAAAGCTATGGAACGTATCATCATGGAAATCATAAACAAAGACATTGGGAACCTCCAGACACTGGATCCTACCCAATTTGGCTTCATTAAGGGCAGATCTTGCCTCTTGAACCTGGTCGACTTCTTTGAAACAGTTACCAAAGCCATAGATGAAGGGAAGGTAGTCCACACAGCCTACCTGGACCTCGCAAAGGCCTTTGACACAATTCCCCACTCGGGCATCATAAATAAGCTCACCAGCTTAAATATCAACCCCTATGTCACAAGATGGGTTGCAAACTGGCTCAGGGATAGAACCCACATGGTCAGAATAGCAGGTGCCATGTCAGACTCTAAACCAGTTACAAGTGGTGTCCCACAAGGCTCAGTCCTGGGACCTCTCTTGTTCGTTATATATTTCTCCGAGGTACAGGCTAGTATGGGTGGACTATGGCTGGCCAAGTTCGCAGATGACTGCAAACTGGGTGCTATAATCGACTCTCCGACTGACACAAGCATCCTCCAAAAGGGTCTCACAGAGATGGATAACTGGTGCCAGAGCCACGGCCTAAAGCTAAATGCCAAAAAGTGCATTGTCATCCCCTTTGGAAAAAAACAAAGTGCCCACAAATTACCACATAGGTGGTAATCCATTAAGTACGGAAGAGGTAATTAGGGACTTGGGGACCCAAGTAGATAGCAATCTCTCCTTTGACAATCACGTTGCCAAAGTGGTTAGAAAGACCTTCTATATAGCCCACCTTATCATGAAAGGGTTCACATCTAGATCAAGAGAGGTCATTGTGCCCTTCTACTCATCACTTATCAGGCCCATAATTGAGTACAATGCCCCGTTTGGGATGTACCTTACCCGACACCTTCAGCAACTGGAAAGACCCCAAAAGTATCTCACCAAGAGGATCAAGGGGCTCAAACAGATGCCCTATGCAGTTTGGCTAAAGAAACTCCAGCTCTACTCAGTTGCATACTGCCTACTCAGAGGTGATCGGTGTCTGACGTATAAAGCCATGTCCAACCCAGAATTAATGGACATGCTTCACCTCAGGAAATCTAAATCTCTTAGAGCTACACGCTCCAGGGACCTGAACCTCAGCACAGAAATAAATAGGACATGCTGGAGGGACAGATTCATATCCCAGAGACTCCCCTCACTCTGGAACAAAATCCCAATCCATGTCAGGCAGAGCCCCTCACTGACCCTCTTCCAGAGAAATCTTGACGAATGGATGGGAGATTGTAAGTTTACCCCTGGGATCTCTTCTGTGTCGCTGCTTGACAGAGGTACAGTAAACAAACCTTAAAAGGGCTACCTTCTGTGACCTGCTATACAGAAGCACAGTCAACTAATCTAAAAGGGTGGCGAAAGCCAAACATACTCTGGCTAGGCTTATAAATGCCCTAGGGTAGATAGCCTAGTATCAACCTATGAACCTATAAACCTATGAAAATATGGTAATGAGATAACTAAAACAAGTGTTTAGTGGGAATGTCAAGCATTTTCATGATACTTGTAGTTACATATATAGTCAATCTCTAAGCCAAACCTAAATTTTACCATCTTTGTTTTACATATATATTTGCTAGGTTAGCCCTGGACACAATTGTCCCTTTTCAGGGGCAATCCATGAGCACTGATTGGTCACAGGAGTTGCTCGGACTCACACAGCAACCAAATAAAGATGAAAGGAATCAAACCCTGTTCCATGGGCATAGGGAGCATTTCATTAATTGGGCAGCGCATTAATTCTCAGCACTAACTGCCTGACATCAAGGATGCTATCTTCTGCAGGCTTTAAATAAAATAAAGCTCCTGTGAGTTATTCTGCATGAGGCAGACAAAACTGAATCTAAATTGTCTGACAATCAATTAACTTTATCCGATTTGTTCCACTCAGATAAGATGCTAGAAAACCTATATCCCATTTCCTTAATTAGGAAATTAGAACTTTGGGTTTTCTCTATCCAGTTTGCCCAAATGTCAGTTTCACAGGTTTTGTATGTAGAATTGTAGCATGTTGAATTTCAGTAATGTCCAACATATGGACAATGGAGAATATTTTGTACTAATATTTACCCCTTAATATTATATAACCTGGGGATGTAGCAACTTTGGGGCTAGAATATAAAGTTAAAGTGTCTCAGGGAATTTTGACACTTCCACATGGAAGTTTGCCTCCATGCTGTCTGCATGGGTGTGGGCGTGTTTGCGATTGTGTGCATATGTTTTATGTAGTTGTGTACATCTACATGCATGTGTTTGTATTAGTAAAGTGTGTGGTCAGTGTATTAGGTTGGTACACAATATCTCTATCTGATGAGTTATGGGATGTGGTTATACATTCCTAGCTACTCCCTCTTCCAGCTTGCCTGTCAACTGTTTATGCCAAACAAAAACTGTTATTGACTCAGCCACCAGAAAGCCTCCTAACTCTGTGGAGAACCCTATCTGAAGAGAAGGACTGTATTCTCCCCCGAGGATCTGCAACTACCCAGACTATTTGTTGAATACAGAATCTCAGCTTTTGTAAAAGGTGATATAAGAGCTGTTGCAATGGGATGGTTCAAAATGTCTCAGCCCATGTAATATAGAGGATAATGAACAGGTCTCGATTCATAACCAGCTTATCTGATGTTGTTAATCTTCATTCATTCCTTACTGATGGGTTTCGGTTCCATCCTCGGAACCGATTCAGCCATTGTAACAAGCATGCACCAGCCAGAAAACTCTCAAGCTAAGCATTACCCATAATACCTCTCAACTTTCCCTGATTTTCAGGGACATCCCTGATTTTGACACAAATTTTAGCTCTGTCCCTCTTAAACCCTTTTAGTACTGGTGCCTTTTGAACAAAAGTGGTGAATTATGCTTAATAAATAATGACAATAATTAAGAGCTGAAGAATTATTTTACTTCAAGAAATGCATATTAATTCACATTCTGTAATTCTGTTAATGCCTTAAGTTAATAGAACTAATATTCTAAAAGTGTCCCTGATTGTCCCTGATTTTTTCTGGATTTGTCCCTGACTCTGTTGAAATTTGTCCCTGATTGGTTGAGAGCCCCTCTCCACATTACCTCAGATCTTGTTTGCCGCATACGAAAACAAGACGTGTCAGACCAGGCTGTCAGCTAAGTGATGAAAATTATTACTAAATGTTTCTTTCATATGCTGTTTTTTACTCATTTCTTCCTTCTATAAGTATATCGGATATTCCTATTTTATTTTTTTATCCCTCTGTCTCTCTTTTCTGAGATTTTTTTACCAAATGAGTATTCTTCATACCACTGTTGGTGCTTCCTTTCTTTACCCATTTGGATATTCCTGTTACCATTGTTGGTAATTTTCTTACTTTACCTTCACTTTCCACTTAAAAAAAAAAAATGATATTTTCTTTATTGGGGATTGTTTGAATTTTCAAGATGTCAGATATGAAAGGAACTACAGGTTTCAAGAGATGTGGCAAATGTGATGGGAAAATGCCTAATGTTGACAACCACTTATCTTGTGTTTACTGCTTGGGAGTGCCTCACCTTTCTGAGAAACCCCCTTGTGAGAGCTGTAAAGGTTTCAGCTTCTGCACACTGGTGGAGCAGAAAAATAAATTAATGTTAGCCAGGATGTTAAAATCTCCATTTGCAGAGGCTATTAATGAATCGGAGGTCTCACCGCCTCCCAGGACAAAACATAAAAAGAGGAGCAAGTCCTTACTCTCATCCTTTCATGAGTCTAAACTATCGGAACCGAGACCTAAGGTCCTGAAATTGTCACACACATCGGCTCCAAGGCCTAAATCAGCAACCTCGGCTTCTACCTTGGTACCAGTTCAACCAGCTACATCTGCCCCATCCTCTGCTTCTTCAGCACCTATAGTGATGACTGCATCAGCCACTGCATTGACAACTACAATTTCAACATTGGCACAGACGCTTTCTGTGCCAACAATAGTTATCCAGGATCAGGACACTTCCCCCTTCCCTGTACTTCAGTCTGGTCTTTCGACATCAATACAGAAAGGAGATATATACCTTAGGACAAGGTACTCCCCCTCGGTGGACCCCTTTTATGGCCAAAAATGCAGCCCCTTCACCTTCAGGCATGTCCACTCATTCCTCTAAGTGTCTTTCTGAAATAGATGTAGTGAGGCTAGTGGATCAGCTGTTAGCAGCGAGAGGTTTTTCAACCCCATCTAAACCTTCCCTGCTATTCAGAGCTGAGGGTTCTGCTCCAAGGACCACACATCATTTTCCTCCTTTGACCTCCTTTTGGAGCATTCATCATTGACACTGACCCTGGTTCCAGCTTCTTCGGCACCAATGGTAGATTTTGCCATGGTACCAGGGACTATCCTTTGGCCTACAGCATCTTTGGAGCCGGGCCTTCCTTGGGACTGAGATTAGCCTGTCAGCACCATGTTCCCTGGTACAGTGTCACACTTTCATACATCTGACTTAGTCCCGGTTGCTTTGACAGCCCCATCTCCTCCCATAGCTTTTTCCTTGGCGATGGGTCCTTCAGTTCCAGGCTCCCATCCCTCTTTGGGAGAACCTGCTTTCCATGCAATGGAGAGGGAACTGGCCTCTGCAGGCTCTCAGTTGGTCCCTCTGGCATCAGAAATTGGCCACTCCCCTGCCTCTGAGCCACAGCTGTCGCAGCCCTCTACTCATGGACACCAGGTTCAGGAGCCATAAGGCACCCTTCAGCAAGGCTCCCCCTCTGCAGGTTCCTCTTCTGATGCTCCCCTCAAAGAGGTTCTTTGCAAGAGATCATGCAAGGGGAAACAAGTTGATTTCCCAGAGGAATCATTGACAAAAGATATGGATTATGATGAGGGGGAAGGGTCCCCACGGTCGCCCCTTGACAGTGTCCCCTTTGCAGACATCTTGGAGATTCTGAAACAATGAGGCAATTGGAAGTCCAGCACCCCTTCCTCTGAGGAGTCCATGTTCTTACAGGCTTTCTGGGCCCAGCCCTCTGCCTCCTGGGTGACTCTTCCTGCAGATAAGCTAATAAGGCTGATTGTGCAGTGCGTATTAGATTCCTGATACCATTGAACCTATCCCCAGTAGACCATATAAAATCCTTTCTCCACCAGAGGACAACCCACACTGGTCCAAGGACCTTCCT
Organism: Protopterus annectens; assembly: GCF_019279795.1. Classification (NCBI taxonomy): domain Eukaryota; kingdom Metazoa; phylum Chordata; order Ceratodontiformes; family Protopteridae; genus Protopterus; species Protopterus annectens. Next base: position 921,374,900 of record NC_056737.1, on the reverse strand, counting down.
GTGAATGCTATGGTTGTGGCGGCGGCCACTAAGAAAGAGCTCACCGAAGAGAGCACTGTTGTCCATCCCCCTAACAGGGAGTCTCAGGCAATAGACAGAACAGGGAAGCGGGTATTTTCTGCAGCAACCTTCGCTATTTGGTCCCTGAACTGTCTGGCACATTATGCTCCACTTCAGCGAGACATAATTTCAGAACTCTCAGGAACCCTTGCAGGAGCAGTCTCTGATGAGGTATGGGACAAGGTTGCCTCACAGCTTGCTACCCTGGACTCCATCTTAAATTCGTCTCTGAGGCTGATTTTGCACCAAAGTGAAGGGGCAGCAAGGGCAGTAGGCACTGGTGTTGTAGCTAGATGCCACGCCTGCATGTGTCTATGTGATTTCATGGACCCTTTCAAGTCTTCCTTCCTAAATGACCCCATTGAGCCCTCATCTCTCTTTGGCTCGAAGGTTAAAGACACCTTAGCCAGGTGTAAGAAGGATGGCAAGACCTTGTCTGCCATAGGCATATGTTTTTCTACACCTTAATGACCCTATTCCAGGAATCAGAGGAGTGGAAAAATGTGGTTCAAAAAATCCCAAGGTCATTTCCATGACACACTTGGCGAGTTTTCTCCCGAGGTAGAGGGGGGAATTCATCTGGAAGATGGCCCTTCAGAGGCAGGCAGGGTCCACGTAACCAGGGATCTAGGGATTCTTTCTCCAGACAGCCCTATTAGCACTCCTGAAGAGCGGCCCAATTGCTTACCTCTGGAAGCAGTCAGGGGATGCTTCTCTCTGCGCCACTTTGCCTGGCAAGAAATAACCACAGATTCTTGGGTGCAGACAATTATGACCAGAGGATATCACATCCTATTCAATATTATCCCAAGGCCTTTAAGGCACATTCCCAATGTTCCACCCAGTCAAAGGGAGTATGCAGCTATAGAGATTCAGAAGCTGCTTCAAAAAAGGGTCATCCAAACAGTCCCCCCAAACCAAGTAGAATCCAGCTTTTACACAAGATTCTTTTTAGTGCCAAAGAAAACAGGGGACTGGAGGCCAATTCTGGACCTCAACATCCTAAACAAATTTGTTGAACAAGCAAAGTTCTGGATGGTCACGGTACAGTCTATTGTCCCTTTCTTGGGAAAGTATGATTGTATGTGCTCTATAGACCTTCAGGATGCATATTACCATGTAAAAATGGACAAATGCTTCAGAAGATTTCTCCAATTCCAGCCAGGAGCCAATCATTACCAATTTCGAGCATTGCCGTTTGGCCTCTGTACAGCCCCCAGAGTGTTCATCAAATACATGGCAGTGGTGACAGCTCTCTTGAAACAACAAGGATTACAGGTGTTTCCATATCTAGACAATTGGCTCATCACTGCCCCAAACAAGTATCAACTCCTTTCAGCAATTTACTACACCCGGCAGCTTCTGAACCACCTAAGGATAACAGTGAATGAGGGCAAATGCAAGCTTACTCCATCTCAAAGACTGGAATTCATAGGGGCAGAGTACAATACCCTGTCTTGTCGAGTCTACCTTCCCTTTCACAGACTACAGAGACTCAGATTGCAGCTCCAAGTGATACTCAACCAAAACAAAGTACTGGTCTGAGCTGTTCTCTAACTATTAGGGTCCATGGCAGCATCCCTTACGATGGTTCCATTGGCAAGACTACACATGAGGCTTCTTCATTGACTACTGCTAACACAATGGTCTCCCTTAGACCTACCCATGTCATTCCAGATCAGGATAACCAACTGATGCAAGCAAGACTTAATTTGGTGGATGAGGCCAGAACAAATTCTATGGAGCCGACCCTTTGCCCTTCCCAGCTCAGGGCCATAGTAACTACGGATGCCTCCCTGATTGGGTGGGGAGGCACTTTCAGAGAAAGACATTCCAAGGCACTTGGTCTTCTGTGGAGGCCAATTTACATATCAGTGTTCTAGAACTGAGGGCAGTGCTTCTAGCATTGCAAGCATTTCAGTCTGTTCTCCCTTCCAGAACAATTGCCATCCAGTCCGACAACATGTCAGTAGTCTGGTATATCAATAAACAAGGTAGAACCAGGTCCTACCCATTATGTTGAGAAGCCATGAGAATTTGGCAATGAGCGATAGCTTCCAACCACTTTCTGATAGCAGTGCACATTCCTGGAGATTCCAATGTAATTGCAGACAAGTTGAGCAGATGCATTCTCCTACCTCATGAGTGGTCCCTCAATCCTGTCCTGGTGGCGAAGATTTTCAGCTGCTGAGGTCAGCCTTGCTGCAATCTAGTTGTATCCCCCACAAATCACAAATGCAGCAGCTACTTTGCCCTAATTCCTCAGCAGGGGACGTCCCCAAGGGATGCTCTTTTACACAATTGGACCACAGGACTTCTTTATGCTTATCCCCCCCTTCCGCTGATCCTGCAATTCTTAAAGAAGGCATCTCAGTTGAGAAGCAGAGTAATCCTAATTGCACCCTACTGGCCTCGACAAATTTGGTTTTCCTTCCTATGGCCTCACTTAGTACGTCAACTCTGGATTCTGGATCCAACTCTGGAATTACTGTTGCATCCACAGGGTTTGACTCATCCAAATGTATCGAGTCTCCACTTCCATTGATTGCCAGGCAAAGCAACCTATCCTCCCCTGTCTGTCACATTCTTCTGGCTTCTCATAAATGATCCACCAGGAAACTTTACCTCAGTAAATGGAATCAATTCTTTTATTGGTCTCATATAAAGGGAATTGATCCTTTTTCAGCACCAATGCCAATAATTTTGGATTATCTATCAAATCTCCTTGAATCCAGAGCTGCAGCCTCTTCCATTTGAGTCCACCTTTCAGCAGTCCCCAGTTTCCATAATGAAGTTGAAGACTCCTCCTTAATTTCTCACCAGCTCTGTAAAACCTTTTTAAAGGGTGTTGTACATATCAGGCCACATTTTAAACAGCCAATTGAGCCATGGGACTTGAACCTGGTACTCCAAACCTTAACCAGCCATCCATTTGAACCTGTGGCTGACTGTGACTTAAAATTCTTGTTGTGAAAAACTTTATTCTTGGTGGCCATTACTTCAGCTAGACGACTCTCAGAATTGCAAGCTTTATGCACAAAACGTCCCTACCTGATCTTCCATAGGGACAGAGTATCACTTTGGACTAATCCCTCCTTTTTGCCTAAGGTTATCTCTGATCTAACTATTAACCAAACAATTTATCTACCAGTCTTCTTTCTGAACTAGTCTAATAAGGGTGAGTATACATTGTATTTACTCAATCTTCACAGATAACTAAGTTTTTTACCTTGACAGAACAAAATCCATTTGAAAATCTGACCAGCTGTTTATATCCTATTCTGGTCCGAAAATGGGAAAATCAGTATCCAAAGTTACCTTATCCAAATGGTGAGAGATTGCATTTCCTTTGTGTATCGTACTAACAAATTCTCAATCCCATCTAAGATCAAAGCACATTCCACAAGATCAGTGGCAACTTCTGTGGCTTTCCATGCTGCATGGCATTTGTGCAGCAGCAACATGGGCCTCGCCTCATACTTTTATCATGCATTACAGATTGGATTTGGTCTCTATGGGGAGAGCCTCCTTTGGTTCAATGGTGCTCAGGAACATTATTCCATAAGGCCTCCCAGGAAACAAGGTAGCTAGGGACTCTGTCCCATCAGTAAGGAATGAATTAAGATTAACAACATCAGATAAAGAAGTTATGTTCTTACCATAACGTTTCATCTGTGTTGTTCATCTTCATTCATTCATTACAACCCTCCCACTATCCGCCTCCTAAAGACTCTTGGAGGTTTAGCTATAGTCCTTTCCTATGCTAAAGAAATTGCTCAGATAAAGCCTCTGCTTTCTACCTCTATTCTGTCCTGTCCTTACGGGCAAACTCGATCTGAGGTAATGTGGAGAGCGCCACTATGGGTAAAGCTTAGCTCGAGAGTTTTCTGGCTGGCGTGAATTTGTTACAATGGCCGAGTTGGTTCTGAGGACGGAAACCCATCGGTAATGAATGAATGAAGATGAACAACACAGATGGAACGTTATGGTAAGACATAACTTCTTTATTATGTGTTTGAGACACAGATGCCAAGAAATTCACCTTGAAAGTGAAGCTCAAGAGGTGAGTTTTGGCATCCATGTAAAGATTACATAATCAATGCTTATGATAATTGACTTGATCATAATTCTTTGTAGTGTATGTAATGTTGTTTACTCCGTGTACTTCCAGTAACACAAAAAAGTATAGGAGCATGAAGAATTTTACTAGTTTTCAAAGACTTTGAAAGCCAGTAAAATACTTTAACACTGTCAAAGAGACAGCAGACAAAAAGGGAGTATCCCTTTGAAAAAATAAGAACTTTAAAAGCTGTTAGAAACTTCATTCTCACACAGGTTTTGCTTGCTACTGTTCTTTGCAGATTGGCAGTGTCTTTTGTGTGAGACCTGATTGTAACAGTGGCTAGGTATGCTTAACAAATTTTTGTTAAGCACTCCTAAGTGATGATATCAGAGAATAACCATGGCACTCTAAGCACTACGTGAATGTATTACTTGTAGTTTCTCATGCTTCACCTACAGGGTAAGTTTTAGCAGCTGTATGACACTACGAGTTCACGTCATGTGGTGGCGGGGCAGAATTAAGCACTACCCCCCCATACATGAAACACTCTGCTAGTCTGCTATTACTACCTCAGGACTCAGATAACTGCAGCTGGTAATCTTATCTTGAATTTCTCTGGCTATTGAATGCATTGATTTGGTAGCTTTGGTCAGTCTGTGCTACTGCCATTTGTCCAGCAGAGCTGGCAGTCTTGAAACCTGTTTACAATTAAATGGGAGAAAGTCAGGGGTGCTCCATAACAGAAGATATGAATGCTGTATTTGTGCCTGGTTGTGCAGGCAACCAACTCACACCTTGAGAAGTAGATCAGACTTTAACTGCCAGAAAATCACTGTAAAATGCAAAACAAACAGACAGACATATAAATAAACAAATAAACATTTCATCCTAGTAGCATAGATTATATCTTCTTAACTTCACAGACAATCAACAGTAGTCTCAGAATGATCTTAGACATTGGTTAACATGTTGTTTAGGTTCATAGGTGTATACTAGGCTAATGGCCATGGAGCCTTTACAAGCTTAGCCCATAGGATTACCCTGGAATCGTGCCACCCAACCTTAGCTCCTAGTGCTTCTGTCGAGTAGAGCCACTGGAGTCATCCCCGGGGTGAATTTTCTATTTCCCATCCACTCATCAAGATTTCTCTTGAAGAGGGCCAGTGAGGTGCTCTGCTTGACATGTATAGGAAGTCTATTCCATAGCATGGGCAGTCTCTGGGTTATGAACCTGTCCCTCCAACATGTTCTGTTGACTGGGGTAATTAGGTTGAGGACTCTGGAGCATGTGGTGTGGAGGGATTGGGATTTCTTTAGATGTAGCATTTCTGACAGAGCTGGGTCAGACATGGCTTTGTAAGTCAAGCAGAGATCATCTCTAAGTAGGCGATATGCGACAGAGAATAGTTGGAGTTTTTTGAGTCTGTCCAAATAGGACAAGTGTTTAAGGCCTAGGATCCTCTCTGTAAGGTACTTTTGTGGCCTCTCCAGTTGTTGCAGGTGTCTAGTGAGGTATATGACAAATGGAGCATTGTACTCGATGATTGACCTAATGAGGGAAGAGTAGAGGGAGACAATGACCTCTTTCTTTCTGGATGCAAAACCCTTAGTAATGAGATGTGCCACATAGAAGGACTTTCTGATCACAGTGGCAATGTGGTGGTCAAAAGAGAGGTTGCTGTCAACCTGTGTTCCCATAGCTCTTATAACGCCTTCTGTGTTCAGTGGACTACCATCAATGTGGTAATTCAAGGGAACTGGGTTTTTCCCAAAGGGGATGAAGACACATTTTTTTGGCATTGAGTTTAAGGCCATGGTTCTGACACCAGCCCTTGGTCTCATTGAGGCCTTTCTGTAGGATGTCAACATCACTTGGGTAGTTAATAATAGCTCCCAACATGCAATCATCTGTGAACTTTGTCAGCCAGAGTCCCTTTCTGTTGGCCTGGACTTCAAAGAAGTAGATACCAAACAGGAGAGGACTCAGGGCTGAACCCTGTGGGACTCCACTCGTGACTGGTTGGCAGACAGACTTGGAGTCAGCTACTTTCACACTGTGGGTTTTATCTGTGAGCCAGTTTGCAACCCACCTAGTGATATAGGGGTTGATGCCTAGCTTAGTAAGTTTTTCTATGATTACTGAGTGGGGAATGGTATCAAAGGCCTTGGCCAGATCAAGGTAGGCTGCATGAACCACCTTACCTTCATCCACAGGTCTGGTGACTGACTCAAAGAAGTCGACCAAGTTGAGCAGGCAATCATTTACATTGCTCAAAATGTGCAAGAGAAATGCATGTGTATTTTGAGAAGATAAGAGCAAAAACAAAGAAACCATGTTGTATGGCAGTAGATTATTGATAGGCAATAACATTTCTATTTATTTATCCTTTCTTGATCAGGTTAGTCCCACTAGTCTAGTAGCCTCTTTTCAGGGGTGTTATTTACACTACTAGAAGAAATTTGGCCAGTGACATGGGATCTTTAACCTCCACCTGAGCTACCACCTACTCAGGCAGATGGGGACTCAGTTTAACATCTTATCTAAAGGACAACACATTATGAGTGCAGCACCCCTGTTATGCTGCACTACAGTGCCTGCACTCCATCTACCTCGTGCGGTAATAGCCTTCTGCACCAAAGGTGAGTGTGCTACCTGTCATGCTACAGGCACTGCACTAGAGAAATAATAGGTAGTGAATGAATTCATTTGATGACTTGAGTCAGACTGACACAAAGGCATTATTGCCATGCAGTTTAATTTCCTGTGTGAGTCATACCCATGTGAAGATTTCTGATGTTTATATTTGTGCATTAAAATCTGAAATAAGTAAAATTTAGGAATGAATTGTAATAAAACTATATGTAAACCACTTCAAATGGATTAAGCTTGTATGATTTATGAAATGATTAATGAAAAACACTTCGATATATCTTATGAGCAAAAATAATAAAAATAGTTGCCACACACACACACACACACACACACACACACACACACACACACACACACACACACACACACACACACACACACACACACACTTGCTAACATTTTGATGCCTACAGCTTTGTGAAAGAATACATTATTTTCATTGCTTAGGCATTAATTAAAAGCCTTCTGCTGGTCTCATGATTATTTTATAAGTCATAGTATCTTTCTTCTCCCTGTATGTGGGCTGATAATTCACATTTCATATTCCCTTGCTTAATTGCCTTACCTTAAGACTATTCAGACTGTCTCATTATTATTAAATAATTTAAAATTCATTTATGACTTGTTTTTTTTTTCTTTTGATGGTTTTGTATTAATTTGGCTATGTGATTAAAGTTATGCCTTGATGATGATGCACTGTATAAAACAGAAAACAAGTGTACCAGAAATGCAGCCTTAGAAATGCCTAAAACAATACATAATGTGCACATGAAGAAATTAAATTCAGAGCGGAAAGTACATGGTACTGGGAAACTAATGCTAACTACCGTCTGTGCATCTGTCAGCCAGTAAAAATACAGATACCGGTTAAACTGGAAATTTGAGCTTGTCATAGTCTACCACCCTCGTTACACAGTTGTATGACATCACACACATTGCCACTACTGACACAGCCAGGAATTCATGAAGGAATATCAGGGTAAAGTACAATGCAGACGCCAAACAGCTACACCACACAAAATTAAGCAGCAGATCTCATAACAATATGGGTATTCTAAGTCTAAAACAGCAAACTGCAAGGCAGTCAAATGGTGCTACATATGAGGAGTACAATGTACAAGACAACACCATGTGCAATAGCATGTCTAGAGTGTCACAAACAGGTATAACAAGGCATGGTGCAAAGCAATGCATTATAACAGCAATAACTATCATATAATACAGCGGTTACAGGTATAGCAAGGGAGCAGGCTGCTGCAAGGAGACAAGGTGTTAGCAGCAGCCAGGTAGAACATGCAAGGTAGTGTGACTAAGCAAGTAGAACATGCAAGGTAGTGTGACTAAGCATGCAACATACACTATACATCTTGCAAAATCAAGTAAATCAAGCTGGCTATGCAAAGAATAAAAGTATTATGTGAGATACATACGACTATCCTGTTAAGAAACCACTGAACAGTTCAGAATATATTACACAAAATGAGGCAGAGCTACAAAGAGGCACAGGAAAGAAATTATTTGTTCAATGCAGTTCAGAAGGCCTCAAAGAACCACACTCCAAAGACGCCCGAAAAGATATAAATACAACTTTTATTTTCACATTATTTGTTCTACTACAAAACTGGTAGGAGCGCACACACACACACACACACACACACACACACACACACACACACACACACACACACACACACACACACAGCCCTACATAAAACTGTGGGTACAGGTACAGAGGATAAATGGAGGGGGGCGCTCAGACCAGATAAATTGGCCAGTAAAATAGCACATTGTGGGACAGCATGGTGTGATAGGTGAAAAAGGAGCCCATAAACACTAGTATGATAAGTATGATAATGTGACATAAAATATAATCAAATTTAGCTATTTCACAGGCTACATAGGTCATTGGTCTCAGTGAAGCGCGTCCTGATACCATGGCAGAAATGAACACATTTTGGAAATAATAACAGCATATATGGGACACAGCAGTGAGCACTGAACCCCACAGAAGAGTAGCAGTATTGACTGCAGGTATAGAAAACACATCAGGATGCACACACCACTCCTGAACAGAAGCATCATAGTGCATGTGGTTAGGTGCGCTCTGTTTAGGACACCATATGCTTGCAGTGCCTGTGTGTAGGGTGTGATACAAGTCTGAAAGATTGAACAGGCAATTGATAAAGTGGGGTTTTAACTTAGGCAAAGGTTTACTGTATGTGTAACATGCAACATGAAATAGTTGGCTGTCGTGATACTATGTCCATTTATTTAACGCCACTCCAGCATGAATCCCATTTCTGAGCATTTTTACCTATGATTTCTTTTATTTTTATTTTTATCACATACACTAAATTTGAGTTCTGTTCCATTTCTTATCTGCTTATGTTTTTGCTGTTTGGCTGGTACTGCTGTTTCTGGCGCAGATGTTAATCATGTTTGTTTGGCCAAAGTTACCAAAGCTGTAGACTGAACAGCTGGTTCTGTGGTCAGCTTGTGTTCCATCTCTTTGGAGGCACGTCTGCTTTGCTTTGCCAAGATGCCATCATCTACTTGCTGTTTGAGGCTGTAGTACTGCACTGCATTAGTACAATGTGAGTGTGCAGTGAAAGTCATATTTTAAGCTTCACTGTGCTGCACTGAATTAGTACAATGTGAGTCTGCAGTAAAAGTCGTATTTTAAGCTGCAGTGCTGCACTGCATTAGTACAATGTGAGTGTGCAGTGAAAGTCATATTTTAAGCTTCACTGTGCTGCACTGTATTACTACAATGTGAGTCTGCAGTGAAAGTCATATTTTAATCTACTAGTAGATTATATTTACTTTGGTTTGTCTTGAATTATTTTTGTTGGCTGTGTATGCTGTTTTTTTATTTCTTATCAGGATGTTTAGAAAACTGCCATTTATAAGCAGGGTGCTGTTTTTTCATATTCAGTTCTTAAACTTTGATATTTGAAGATTTTATTGAGGTATGGTAATTTTGGTTATTAGTCACTATGACTTTCTTTTCTTTACTTTGAGTGCTGGCTACTGTTATTGCTATACAGATGATTTCTGGTATCTCACCTTGGGAATGTATTGTCCATTTCCTGATCTCTCACTTATGGTGTTTTTCTCCATATGTTCTCCATGAATTTGTTTCATTGTTTGGATTATTCCAATACCTTATAATCAATTAGGCTAACTGCTGTCAAGTAATTTTGGTTCATAGTTTAAATGTAACTGTTAATGTTTGATTGTTAGCTTTATAATATTTTTTTTCTTTTCACTGACTGGTGACCATCAAACCCTGCCATTGATCATTCCTTCTTTACACCTTTGGGTGATAGTTGATCACGGGGCAGTCATATATGCAGCCATTGGGGATTTCTCTTTAATTACCCTAAACCCCTGGTGACTAATCTGGGTACATGCATCACTAAGAAGCTAGCCTACACTCTTCCTATAGCATTTGCATGCTCTGCCACACATGATTGCTTATAACTACTATCACTGGCTTGGGATCGGCAAGCCCACCTTCCCTAATCTTATGGCTTTTATGAATATGCAAGTTTCTGCTTGCATAGAAGTAATCAGCTTTAAAGAAGCACCATCTTCCCACAAATGGTTGAGCTGGCATAAGCCACTGAGAGCCATCTGCCTCTCCCTGGCTCTTCGAGTGCCCAAGGCCATCACTCCAGTGGGCTGGGAGGAGGGAGAGGTGTCTGCATGGGACAAACAATGCATTTAGACTTCCCTGGCAGAGGCTGCAGAAACAACTGCAAAGTGCTTCCTGCATGGGTGGGCTGGCTTGCCAAAGTCAGATGCCTGAAGAATTGATGGGGGCTTCAGACCAGTCTGCCCATTGCATGCCTCACCCATGTGTTGTTACAAGGGTGCACATGAGGTAAAAAAATTGGGAAAAGAAATACTCCCAACAGCAGCAGTATGACACAGAACCAGGACACCTTGACCTCCACCTTGGCTACAACTTGTCTTGCAGTAGGTCAGGATGAGTACATACACCTGAAAACTGAGACAAAGCATTGGGGTCTACTGCTAATCAACTGCTGAAGGAAAAAAGAAGGTAAAAACATTACCTCAAGACACCTGGGTCATTGTCAGGCCTGTATCTCTTTACACCACCGAGCTGAGAATTTAGCTGTATAGTATTATAGATTCATAGGTTTATACTAGGCTAATGACAACCATGATCTTTAAAAGCCTAGCTGTGCAACCTGACCCACTTTTGGCCCCAAGTTTCTTGTACTCTTATATGGTGGGTTATGTTAGTAAGAAAGTATCTAAGTGCTATGTGGGAGGGGGTATGTTAGTTGGGGACTAACCTCTGCCCATCAAAGACATGGAGGCCAGACCAGGGGTGAATTTGCAATTTCCCATCCAGTGATCAAGATTTAATTTGAATAGGGTCAGGGATGAACTTTGCTTCACATAGCTGGGGAGCTTATTCCATAGTGCGGAGATCTTTTCAGACATGTATTGATCTCTCCAGCATGTTCTTTTTGCATCCAGACAAAGTTCGGGTCTTTGGATCTAGTTTTCCTGGTGCTGTTTGTTTTGTGGATGTGCAAGAGATCCATCGGAGCTGGATATGATGGTGCCTTATATACCAGGCATAGATAGCCTCTCAGTAACCTGTGGGAGACTGAGTACAGAGATACAGCCTTAAGATGATCTGTGTAGGACAGAATATCATATCCTGGATTCTCCTGTTGAGGAACCTTTGAGGGCATTACAACTGTTTGCAAGTGCCTAGTTAGGCATATGCCAAAGGGGGCATTGTACTCAATTATGGGTCTCTTAAGGGCTGAGTAGAGTGGTACAATAACTTTCTTGGACCTGGATGCCATACCCTTGCTTATGAGTTAGGTGACATAGAATGATTTTCTTATTATCTTGGTTATGTGTTGGTCGAAGTCCAGATTACTGTCTATATATGTTCCAAGATCCCTAACCATAAGGTAAACTCTTAGGGGTGTTTTACTGATGGAATAATTAACTTGGTGGAAGATTTCCCAAATGGCACTATAATACATTTCTTCGTGTTGAGTTTTAATCTGTGGCTTTGACATCAGTCATTTGTTTGTGTTAGACCCTCCTGTAGGATATTAGTGTAGTGGAGGAAATCTATAATAGCTCCCATTGTATAGTCCTCTGCAAATTTGGTGAGCCAGAGGCCTTTGATATTAGCCTTGACTTGTCAGAAGGAGATGCATAAAAGGAACAGGTCCAACACACAGCCCTTGGATACATCACTGGTGACTGATTTCCTGGTGGAGGTGGTGTCACCAACCTTGGCTTGTTGGGTCCTAGCTCTGAGCCATCCAGCAAGCTATGTAGGGATTAAGGGCTAGTTCTGAGAGTTTGTCAACAATACCTGAGTAGGGTATTGTATCAAACACATTGGCCAAGTTAAGGTAGGTGGTATGAAGCATTTATCCCTCATCCATCACCTTGGTAACCTTCTTGAAGAAGTCTACCAAGCTGATTAGGCAAGAATTTCCCTTAACAAAGCCAAACTGGGGGGGGGGGGGTCAGGCTTGGATCCATTATAGTTCAATATGTTTATGCTGCCCTTAGGTGACCCTATTGAAAAGTGGAGGTTAAGCTATTTTCTGTGAAGGCAACACACTTCTATTTGTCCAGTTCTGCTACATGGAAAGTTAAAGTCCTAACATCAGCTCAAACAGCCATGGACTGATTACTGATCAAGGCACTGAAGAGGCCAAGGGAAGTGTGAGAATGAATGTTCGGCCATTCCTAATTTGCCTGTTATGTGTGAAGCATGGTGGCCCAGTCTGCACACATTACCAGGAACTAACAGACAATATATGCACTGCATGCAAATGGTTAACGGACTAAGACATATGATTGTTGCTGTTAAGCCACATTTGCACAATAATCATCACTGCATGTCTACAGGAACAACACATGTATCTGAGGATGGAATCTCCGGCCCTTGTATTGCAAGTGTATATGTCAGTCTGCTGGTGTTGGCGTTATGGATCATAATGCAAAAAGATGGTTACTAATGTGATAGTTATTCTATGCTGAGCCCATATAGATGAATGAATGGACTCATCTCATACTTGAAACAAATGATCAGCTGTAATATCTAGTTAGATGGTCAGAAGACAACAAGGGAGAGAGCAACAAAATGGCTAACATTCTAAGACCAGGTGTCTGCAGTTGTCAGATCTATACCTAATATCTAAAAATCATCACCCCCCTGATTATATGATGCATTATGCAGCTGGTGGAGAATGCTGGTGCATCATTACTAACATATACACATCTTTGCCATTGCATTATCTCTATAATCTGTAATCTGTATTGACTCCTTTTCTGGTATCCTATTAGCTTTAAGATTTTGGAGTTGGTTTTCTTGGCTCTACATGGTGTGAATCTCTTATTTAAAAGAGTTGATTGACCCCCAGTGTCCCCCTAATGCACTTTGCTCTGTCATAATGTGACTGTCAGCAGTTCTATGGCTACAGCTACAACCATCTGGTGCAATGTAACTTTACTTATCCAGAACCACAGAGCTGGAACCTATTACCACAGTGGGTTTGTTTACTTTGCCAACTATAGCCTGCTTCAAGTGGTCCCTGAAGACCCATTTTCTGTGACCTGCACTTTTATGATGAAGTGAGCATGAAGTGCTCATTATATTATTTCACTGTCTTTGATTCTATAAAATGCTTAGCACTTAAGTATGCCTGTAAAGTTTAATAAAGTTGAAGCTGGTAACTTCAGGGTTAGTTGTATTAGTTTAGATGGTGTCATGACATGGCCCACCACATTGACAAAAAAAAAAGGAATCACAAGTTGCCAGTTTATTTCAGTCTTGATTAAACAATCCTGAGAGAGTCCATCTCAAAGAACCAGCATATATCCAAGGATACTTAACATGAAATGATGGAAAGACAAGCTAAAAGTAACATGCAGAATGGACGCAGCACAGGGTAATATTACACAAAAAGGGGACTTCACACAAACTTGCTCAAACTGAAGAAGCTGTAGGGATAAAGGGAGTAGAAGACAAGTCCAGGCAGGGAGACAAAGCAACATAAAGCACAAGGATACAAACAGGGAAGTGAAATGGGACAATGAGCAATCCAAGAAATGTGTTGTGTAGCATTTGTGGCATAAGATCATTTTTTAATCGTTTTTAAAAAGTAGCATCAATGTTACAGCAAGCAGCCTGAACAAATACTATATAAAACAAGTAGAAGAATGCTATACCAATGATGGTCAAAAAAGTAGTAGTAAAACAAATGCAAGCCAGACAGTATGGTGTAATTAGGGACAGGTGATAAGTTCCAGATGTTACACATACTTGTGGGTTCTCCCACTTTTTCCCCTTCTTCATGAGAGGTGCCACCCCAGATGATTGTGCAGTATTAGAAATCTCTGCAACCTTAAACATTTGTAGAAGGAGTCTGGACAGTTACATTTCATGACCTCCGTAAGGGTCACTGATTCCTACTGGTAACTGTGTAGTACCACCAATATGGCATCACATAATGCAGCACTCTCCATCACAGAATGCAGTACCATTGATTCCAGGATGCAGCACTCTCCATCAAATAATTCAGCATTCTGCATCAAATGATGCAGGACACCCAAACATGTAGTACAACACCCTTCATCACATGAAGCATCACTGTCCATCACATAATGCAGCAATCTCAGTCACATAATGTAGTTCTCCATAACAAGTTGTAGCACTCCTCATCACATAATGCAGCAGTCTCCATTATGTAATGGAAGAGTCTCCATCACATAATGTAGTACTCCATAACAAGCTGTAGCACTCTTCAGCAATTAATACAGTGGTCTCTGCCATGTAATGTAATATCTTCTGTCACATAATTCAGTACCTTCTATCACATGCTATAGTATTTCTATTATATAATACAGTCCTGTCATAATATAATACAGTACTGTCCATCACATAATTCAGTGCTCTCTATCGCTTAATATTGTATTCGCTATCACATAATTCAGCCCTTTCCATCACATGGTAGAGTACTGTCTATCATATAATTTAGCATTCTCCATCACATAATACAGTACTATCCCTCACCTAATGTAGAATTCTCCATCACATAATATAGTACTGTCTATCACAGAGTACAGCATTCTCTATCATATAGTATAGTACTGTCCATCATATAATATACTACTGTCCATCACATACTGCCACACTCTCATGTTCTATGCAGGCTAGGTCAGATGCTGCTGGACTGATGTATTCTAGCCTAGCTAATGCATTAGCAAAGGGTTTTAGTTCATGATTATGCCACAGGTAACTGAGGTCTGAATAATGGACTCTGGCTTACAGGACTAGCCAGATGGTTAGTAGTGAGTAATTGGATGTATACTGACCTATTCTGGGAGGAGAGGCAGGTCTATGGTCACTATACAGCTGCACCAAGTTTTATTTTTGCTTGCTTCATCCTACGGCATTCTTAACTTAGTCCCCCACATCCATCACTGGGTCTACCAGCCTTGCTTCAACAACTGGGGACTTACTCCTATGTATAGGCTGTGGCTTGCATGGAACTTAAGGGAATCCTGAGGGGGTCTCATCCATCTGCCATCTGCTAGGGGACTTTTGTTGTTATGGCCTACCCCATTTCCCCCTCCTATTTTGTATCTCTGGTGATGTCCAAGGGACGGGTGAGTGATGAGGATGTATAGTATATTGCCTTGCTTCTGCAGTAGCTCAGCCACATCCCCACTTTCACGTCTTTGGGCCATGCCTTCCTATTAATACAATGTCCCCAGGCTCCAACAGGAATTATTGTGGAAGATAGGTACATTACCACCCTCCCTCCCAAGATTATATTACCATCCCTTCCTGACAATCTGTCAGATACTTGAGTTGCTAATTGAATCTATCCTGTGAGACTCATTTCATGCAGTGGCATAACAGTATGTGAGCTTGCCTGTGCCTGACAGTATCCAAAAATTGGTTAGCATCCATGGCTTTGCAACAGTGCTATTTGAGATTAATTAGAAAATTACAAAAAGCCATCTTATTTTCAGAAGCTCAGATGCTGACACTTATCTGAACCATCCTCTGACATGAGTTAGGGATACCAGTTTCTCTGTCCCAGGGAGACAGAATACTAGACTTGGTGATGGAAGGAGGAGCCACAGTGCTCCCAGATAAAGGACAGAAAGATACATTTCCTGAAAATATGAGTGAAGCAACAATGTGGGGGATGGCACACTGTCTGTAGGGTGTTACCTATTCAACCATTATGAAGCTGCTAAATTGCTCAACCTGCCATATCATGAAGCACAGCAAGCATGACACCTGGCTTTGTCTTGGGTACCCCTTGCACAGGAGCCCTGGATCAGCTAGCCATGAACATAATTAATCCCTACAATATCATGCGCTCACTGGACAGGCAGCACTGGCAAATGATATGGGTAAAACATGGTTAAAGGTATAATATGCAATACCAATACAAGCAGCAGGTGTGGAACACTGGAATATAGACCAGCCTACCTCCAAACTCTCATAGCACTGGAAAGTTAACCTTAGCCATACTTGGGTTAAACAAAATGTCTCCATTTTATCTCATCATTCAGCAGCATCTGAAAAAAGCAACACATGAAATATGTCTATTAATGCAGCAGGTAAATCAATACAATATTAGCAGCTAAGCAGGTAACAAATAATATAGCACAGTTGTAACATATACAGGCAAAAGTCTGCATGATTTTGTCAGAGCTAATGTCATAACAACCCCAGAGTCAGGGGATAGTTTTTTTCTCCCTTTTAAAAAAGTAGTTTGAGCATGGTATTAGAATAAATAAGTTTGGTGGTATTAGAACGCAACCCCTTATATGGGTACAGGGGCGGCCTACTCCTATACCAAAATACTTTTATGTTTTATTTTTAACAGTATTCGGTTTTGTTTTAAAATTATTTCAGATGAGTTTAGTTGTTGGTTTATTCCAGTTATAAACAGTTAACCATGTCACTGGCAGATAAAAGGATATCTACAGATCCAACCCAGTATAACATGTAATCCAAATGCAGCTACAAACTGAACTTCTGGAATTAAACTGTTGGTTCACCTCTAAAAAGTATCTCTTTAATCTCAGGGGGAAAAAACAAGGCTACGCTTTTTGTTAATAAGAAAAATGTTCAAAGTTCCTCAAGCTTTTTGACTAGCATAACGACTTTATCAACACCACCATTTCATTCAAATACCTCTGCATCTCGCACAGCCAATCTCTTAACTCTCATGAGCACATTCAAAAACTTAGATCTTAAATCAACTACCTTTTTTTCTGTGCTTACATCGTCCGATAGGGCAGCCATTGGGAAAGGTGTCCTGGCTGCACAACTGGAGTATGGCTTACCTTTATTTTTGCCACATCCTCTGACAAAAATACATCAGTACTGCAGACGTTCTTTAATAAAATATGCCACTTCATCAAACAATTCTTCTCACTTTGAATACCACAAGATCCAGCCGACTGCTGAGCTTCCAACTCTTCAAATTTCTCCACCAAGATGCCCCTTCTCCACTTTCAATGAAACTTATCACTGACATCCCAACCTACAGTCTCATAAGTCTGATTACAGTAGTCCTACTATCCAAACCCCATCTACTAAACTACATATTTCAGATTCTTGTTTCTTTCTACTTGCTCCAAAACTATAGCACTCCCTTCCTCACTATTTCACCAATCATACTAACTACACTAAACTCAGGCCCCAACTCAAACAGTATCTGTTTGAGCAATGCAAATGCAAATTCCAGAATGCAGGGCATATCACTTAATAAACATTACACTTTACTAAGTTAATTTCCTCACACGTCACCTCATTTACACCACTGCTCCATCGCTTACAACTTTGTGTCTGCAGATACATGCATAGCTTCTCTTTCTCTTTGCTCACTGTGATTTTACATCATTTACCTTTCTACGTCCTTCTGTCTGCTTATACTCTGTCTTTACCACTACTTTTCTCTTGCTTTGCCCTCTAAATACCTGTGCTAACACCTGCAGTTTCCAAGGAAAATTCTGCTTCTCACTGCTTTCTTACTATTCCTCTGATTCCACTTTTACACTTGTAAAATGTATACCACCGCATGGGGTAAAGTTTGTACGTATGTGCCCCAATTCCAAAAGACTTGCTCTCGGTATAGGTGACTTACTCCAGTATAAGGTCTTGCTAACTTAACACTGAGAGCAAGTCTTTTGGAAATGGGCCCTGTAAATCTCTTTTTGTGACCAATTTGTATTACTTCTGTGTTCTACTGCTGATTGCATTTGTTACATCTTTGTTGTTGCCACTAATTTGAATGTAACCCAGGCTGAGCCTGCAACTATTCATGCTGTGATCAGTGTTTTATCCTGGTAACAAAAATGTAAACAAAATAAAATAAAATGCAAATAAAATGCAATAATTCACATTAAAACCATGCAGGTAATCATACCATGAGCTATCAAACTGTATTAAGTATTACCAAGAGAATGACATAAAAACAATCAATGCAGTTATTGTTGTAAAAGTATTTCACATGCATACCCAATTTCCTTCTCAGAGTTCACTTTTTCCTTCATACAGAAGTGTTACTATGTGTTTTCATTTTTTTAATATATTTATTAAGTCTATTTTCAGTGAAAGCTTTAAGCATTTAGATGGCGCAGTGGTGCAGCAGTAGCATTGTCACCTCAGAGCAAGAGGTTCTCTGGTTCAATTCTCAGCTGGTGTGCCTTCTGTGCAGAGACTGCATGCCCTCCCTACATTTGTGTGGATTTTCTCTGGGTGTTCTGGTTTTCTCCCATTTTACAAAGACATGCGTCTAGAGTGTTTTTCCGTTGGCCTCTGTTGAAAATTGGCTTTGTTCCAAGTCGGACTTTCCTGGTAAACAAATGTTAATTAAATTAGAGCAAAAAAAATCAAATAAACATACAAAGACTTCAAAAATATTTATAGTTATATCTATAGATGAAAACAGAAAAACTGCAAATAAAATCCATGAGAAGAAAAGTATAGCTGCATATGTGAAACTTATGATAATAGCAGATGTTGTAATAGATCACTGTTGCACTAGCCTAAGCCCTATAGGTCCTATCCCACTGCAACCAGAGCTTCCAAGAGCTAAGGGTGCCTCCCACAAGCTCCACCTTTATGTTATACCTGGAACCACTCACTGTGATTTTCTGTGCATCTAACACTGAAGGTTATGAGATGGGGGCATTCAACATAAGCTGGCCCTGCATGCTGATAACCTATTGACTTTCCAATCCAAACCTGAAAAAGACTTCTTTATGCTCTGCCAGATGCTGGAGCATTCTGGTGTTTGTTCTAGATACAGAGTGAACACAAGAAAATGAGAGTCCTGAGCATCAGTTTTCAGCTATCCCAGGATCTAGCAACTGGCTACCCATTTGTTCCTGGTTTCATACCAGTTTACCTACCTGGGATTGCCCTTTTGGCCATACCGTGGAGGGGACATCCATTTTAACTTGGAGGCGTCTCTTGCTTGGACATTGGATGCATATCTTTTGGGAGTGCCCACAAAACTGGACTCATTCAAAACTGAGATACAGGGAATGTGTGTTAAGACTTGGCTGTGGCTGACACTGTTCCCATCACTATTTCTACTGGAATTTCATGGTGGAGTCCGAACACTGAGGTTTACTAAAGATTTACTATATCTTTTGATACTGGTTGCTAAAAATGTATGACCAGTAAGTGGAAACAGATGCTCCCCCTCAGATAAATGATCTGTTTTGCTTATGAATGAGGCTGCAGGTATGAAGAGGGGTGCCAAAAATGTGGAACATGAAGGTAGAATTGATGTGAAATGGGCAAAATGGTTTGTGTTCCCTTTTAGGTAATCTACTGGCTTATTAGTATCACTAACTAATAGGAGGTTCTGCCACTATAGAGTGGAGGCACACTCTGGTAAGAATCTGTTACATAGGTGAATAATGCCTCTCAGCAGGTGATATATAATATATATATATATATATATATATCAAGAGAGAGGGAGGGAGAGGGAGACATGTTCATACCAGTTTTAATATTTGTGTTTTACTCCATGTTTTTTCTGTTTTCTTTTTGCTCTTTAATATTGAAGCATTTATTCTCCAAATGTCTAAAGCTTGTATACTTTGCATTGACCTAGATTTTATATAGTTGCTAATATCATTATATACAGCTCTGTCTCTGTCTTTTTACTTTAAAATATTAATCATTGATGTATGTGAATTTGTTTAATAAAGGTGTCTGAAAAAAAGAAAATGAATATAAACAGGACACTGAATGTTTTTCCTCGCTAAGCACACTCTCCCTAACAATAGACTATCTCATATGCATATTAGACACACTGGTCCCAGCTTCCACATGCCCTTCCCAGCCAAGTGAAGACCCTTCACCTTCCCCCTCCCTGACACTTTCAAAAGTGGTCTTCCTTGCCTGTAAAGGATATCCTTACAGCTGCAGATGACAGGCTAAACCCTGGCCTTTGGTGCCTGAAAAAAGCTTCACCACGAGGACCGGGAGAAGAAGATGGGCATTCTGAGGAACAACAAGCTACCAAATTCGAGCTGCCCAGCAGGGGCTGAAGCAGAATAGGAGCCACACTGATACCAGAAGACTCCTTTGAAATTTTATTTTTTTGTGCAGTGGAATGTACTAGCACAATGACTGGAAGTTGTTCCATAGGTAAGCTGAGGAAAAGACATCAAAAGTAGGGATGTGAGTAACTTATAAGATAGAGAACAAGTGGTTCTAAGGTAAGCAACCCACTGAGAGTCCCTACAAGCACAGTATCCTACACACAAGCTTACAATCTAAGTAAAGTTTCTGTCAAAAATACAATGTTCCTCACAGAATGTTCACACAAGCATTTATAATAATGGAGAAATGCATCCATAAGCAACTACTTAACCACCTACTCCAAAATAACGTACTTGACAACTGTCAACATGGATTTAGACCTTTCCACAGTACTACCACTGCCCTTCTGTCCTTCACTGACTTCATTAACAAAAACTGCAACAACAAAATTCTCTCCTCTGCAGTCTTTATTGATTTATCTAAGGCTTTTGACATGGTCAATCACCAGCTCCTCTTAAATATACTGAAATCCCTCTCACTTGATGCTCTAGCCATAAACTGGTTTAAATCTTACCTAGACAACAGACAACAAACAGGCTGTGCTTTGGGAAAACAATCTATCTACTTGCCTCCCTATTTCCCTGGGGGTTCCTCAGGGCTCTATATTAGGCCCACTTCTATTCTTCATTTTTATTAATGACCTTCACTTAACAATTCCTGACACCACCTGTATTCAATACGCAGACGACTCCACAATAATTTGTTCAGCCACCTCTCCAACTGAACTACAGTCCCTGACCCAAAAAGCATTTAATACAGTGGAACAATGGTTTTTAAACCGCTGCCTTCTCCTAAACCCCCCAAAAAACAAACTTTTAATTTTTACTCCAACCCAAAAATCCACACCAATAAATTTCACACTCATATCTAAAAATGGCACCAACATATCTCCCGACTCAACCACTAAACTTTTAGGGATAACAATAGATAACAATCTTACCTTTGATATTCATATAAACAGCACAATAAAAACAGTCAACAAGAAATTGGGGTCCCTTTATAGAATCAAACCCTTTCTTACACCAGTAGCCAGGACCACCATAGCCAGAACTCGTTTAATCTCCACTCTACTCTATGCCTCACCTATATACACTAATCTTTCTAAAAACAATCTCAGCAAACTGGCAATCTCCTATAATAATATTGCTAGATTTGCCACTGGCTCTCCTTTTAGAACTCATCAATGTCTTAATCTTAAACAATTAGGATGGCTAGAGTTTCTAAACCAGCTACAATTTCACCAGCTTGTCATAGCCCATAGGACCCTGTATCAACCCACCAACACTCCAATACTCTCTTGCCTCATTACACCATATAACAATCTTAAAGATTTACGCTCCTCAGACAGACTGCTTATCAATACCAGCAGATCCAACAACGTAGCTGGAGACTCTCTGTTCTCTAATACTGTTGGAAAGCACTGGAACCTTCTTCCGTCAGAACTTATAACTCTGTTTTCTCTGTCACTTTTCAAACAGAATCTAAAACTATTTCTCAATAAACATTGGTTATGCCCCTGTACTAACCCTGACTAGCTTTCTCTACTTGCACATGTTTGAATACACTGTATCTCTATCAATGTATCCTTAATCAACCAAAGACCATGTTACTGCAATTTATAATATGTATATATGTATATATGTAAATAGTACTATATCTTGCACAATACCTTGTACTGTTTTGTGATTTGCTCACTACAAGTATTGTATCTTTATAAACAACAGCTGTTATATAATTGGACTGTTGCAACTACATATATTGTATTTGTGTATCTGACTTGGAGCTTTTCTCCCCGGGCCACTACTGAAAATGGACATGTATCCAGTTAGACTAGCCCGGTCAACAAATGTAAAATAAAAATAAAATAAAATATAATAACTGCCTTGGAAATGCAATGACTCTCTGATGAGAACCTGTTACATAGGTGAATAGGAAGCAGTGCATGAAGATGCCTCTCAGCAGGTGATATATATATATATATATATATATATGTATATCAAGAGAGAGGGAGGGAGAGGGAGACATGTTTATACCAGTTTTAATATTTGTGTTTTACTCCATGTACTAGCACAATAACTGGAGGTTGTTCCATAGGTAAGCTGAGGAAAACACATCAAAAGCAGGGATGTGAGTAACTTATAAGATAGAGAACAAGTGGTTCTAAGGTAAGCAACCCACTGACAGTCCCTACAAGTATAGTATCCTACACACAAGCTTACAATCTAAGTAAAGTTTCTGTCAAAAATACAATGTTCCTCACAGAAAGTTCACACAAGCATTTATATAATAACTGCCTTGGAAATGCAATGACTGTCTGTACACAATAGCTAAGCACAATCATTTTGAAAGAAAAAACACAAGTTTTCCTCAAAAATAAAAGTTAGTGGAAGGCTTCTTCTGCAGGAACTTGTTTACCCAGCTCTTGAAGTTCACTAGATGACCAAAAGTTTTATAGAGCCAGCCAAAGGAGCATAAACTTCGGAAGCAAAAAGCTCTGAAGCTTTCACACTCCAATTTTACTTTTCTTGTGGCTGGCATGTTATAGCTGGGTAGGACTCATATCGTTCAGGTTATTGCAAATAGTAATCTGCAGCACCTGACCAGAG
Source organism: Protopterus annectens (assembly GCF_019279795.1). NCBI lineage: Eukaryota > Metazoa > Chordata > Ceratodontiformes > Protopteridae > Protopterus > Protopterus annectens. The sequence continues at coordinate 921,351,852 of NC_056737.1, read as the reverse complement.
AAGTCAACAAGTAAATTATTAACCTCATGTTGCTAGCAAATTCCTTTCTGATAGAATAAACTGATGGTTGTGAAAATGTGCCTTCTTCGAAGGGTGGGCACTGGGCTGGCAACTCAACACCATAAAAATCCACTGGCAATCAACAGCAGACCGGTGATCCACTGTGGTGACCTCTAAATGGGAAAAGCCGAAGGACTTTATTATAGAGCAGAGGTAAATGAAAATGTTATTTAGTCTTGTGCATTCTTCTAAGGTGACTAATATAAACATGGTAAGAATGCTTAGTTCACTGAATGTAAACAGCTGATGCAAGAAAAGCTTATGTCACTAAATGGAAAGGAAACAACTGTTTAGAAGACTTGTTAATGTACTCTACAGTATTGAGATGAAGTGACACCTTAACAAATTCATTGCAGCGTTAAGAGCAGTTGCACAGAAAAGAAAACAATATTGTTAAAGATCTGATGAGGTGAAGTATTTACAGATAAGCCATAATGCACTTAACTGAGTTACTCATGCTGCCTTACTCAACCTGGTGTAAATGTAGAATGCAGAATATAGCAGGATTAGGTAATATATCAATTCAGTCACCTAGGTTACCATGGTTATAAATCTAGTCGTCTTGAATGCCTTTCTTATGGGATTTGCTTTTCATCAGCTCTCTTATCCTCTGGGGCAGACAGTTCCTGTTAGGGGGGAAGCAAAACAGCCATTTCCATATCTGTTTTTACTCCTGTTGATACAAAATTTGTACATATTTTATGAGCAGAGGTCTCTCTAAAGCTCATGATAGCTCAGAGGAGGGATAATAGAATGACACTGCTCAGCATCTAGTTTTAAATAAAATATAGGTGACTAATAGCTAAGGGAATTGCTGAATTCCATCCAATCAGATGTCTTAAGGGAGAGATGGTAAAGGCTATCACTCCTTAATCTGAGTCTACAGTGCAGTGATGAAACCAGTTCTACCAAATCCATTAACAATGAAAGAAATGTACCAAAACTAACCAGACAAAGCTGCATTAATGTAAAAAAAATACATAACAAAAAAAAAAAAGTTTTGTGGGTAGCAAGTTACATTGCTGTTGCCCTCATGAGACTCCCCCTCCAATACACACATTGTTGCTTAAATAGACTAAATTCACAATATCACCACTATGGAGAAAGTTCAAACATGCTAAACAAAAAAGTTGTTCCTGTTCCCCAGCTTCAGTTAATCTGATGCAAAAAACTATATAATCAAACTGCACCTGCGTTTTAAAAAGCCAGGGTAAAAATCCTTCTTGCTTACACCCTATTCCCTCTGAACAAGGTACGGAATCAGCAACCATTCAGACACTGAGATAAAATTCTCCACAAATCACAATAAACACAATAACCGTTGCTGCCTTTCAGTGTGTGTGTGTGTGTGTGTGTGTGTGTGTGTGTGTGTGTGTGTGTGCGCACGTGTGCCTGTGTGTGTGTGCGTGTGTGCCTGTGTGTGTGCGTGCGTGTGTGTCTGTGTGTGCGTGTGTGAGTGTGCGTGTGTGTGTGTGTGTGTGTGTGTGTGTGTGTGTGTGTGTGTGTGTGTGTGTGTGTGTGTGTGTGTGTGTGTGTGTGTGTGTAGGACAATGCTGATGTAGAGTGAGACGTAGGTCAATGATATCAAATGCAAACCTGCAGTCCTTCATTTGTGTAGTTCCAAATTCAGGAACTGAGGTAATGAGAAGAGAACAATCTAAATTCAATGGACAGACTAGAACCTATGATATGCAGCAGCAAAAAGCCATAATTCTTGAAAAAATGGCAAGCTGCACATTAAAGATTTGAATGAATGTCTTGGCCAGTGCACAAAGAACTTATGTTGATCTATAGTTTTTGACTTCATAGAAACTCCATCCCTGTGCAGTGGGAATGCTATAGCCTCCATCCATCCATTTGGGATATACTCTTCCCTTATGTTTTTTTTTTTTTGTGACATTTTGTGACATGATACTGGAAACACGTGAACCATCTTGTCTCAGTATGGCCTCAGTTTTCAAATCTCCACCTTTCTCAGTTCCTTGATTCATATTAGGAATAGAGGCTCATTCATCATGAAGACATCACATGATGTTTAAACTGCACAATAAACAGCAACACTCATCATATAGTTTATAATGCTACAAGGTTAAATCATAGTGGGGTGCAATAACATGATACTTTACATATGTGATACAGTGATTATCATCACACAGTGTACGTCAGAGAACTGTCACACTGATTAGACATCTCTGCAGGTGTACTATATATTGCATATTACCATAAACTGCTAGTGTTTAGGTAATAGCAAATGTGCATTGTAACTAGTCAGTGTTGGCTATTTCAAATTCTGTGCATTGCAGTGTATTAACTGATTTAGTATAATCTGCAAAATACATAATGTGCATTGTTTATAGCATAAAACAAATCCCTGCTTGGGAGGAACCTTGCATGTACACTCCATAAAAATACAGACTTACCCACTTTCATTGTAACCAGGTAAAGGAACAATGACACCTCCATAAGGGAAAGCAGAAGTAACATTTTTTTACAGGACGGCAAACCATGTCCCTTGACAGCACTGTAACATATTTGGATTTCTTAGGGGATGTTAATTTGCATGTTTAACACTCTGAAGAGAAGCATAACTGTATACCAAGTAAAAATGTATACTATAACAATGTATATTAACAACTGCTGAGGAGGAGTAATTGTGTACAGCAAGCACATCTATTTTATGGGCATTTTATTTTGTTTATCCTTTGTTGACCAGGTTAATTCCACTAGCCTATGAGTCCTTTTTCGGGGGAGAGATGAGGTGGGATTTATACTACTGGGGGAAATTGGCCAGGGAATTAGGGAACTTTCCCTACTCTCTTTGGTCATGTAGCTGCAGGGCCATATACCAGTGGAAGTGAGATAGAGGAGGACAGTGTTGGTGCTAATGCGCTCATGTCTGAGGAAGCCAGTATTTCTGTTGAAGTGAAAAAGAAGGAAGATTTGGCTGTTGTTGCTGCAGAGGTCACTGATATGGGAACAAGTTGTGTGAACAGTGGAGTGTAGCACATTAAAATTACAGAACTGCAGAAGGCTAGACTGGAGAATGATGTACTGACACAGATGATTGAAGAGGCAGAACCTGATGATACTAGTGCTGTTACTTGGTTGGATATAGTTCCAGGTGGATTCTCAAATTACAATTAAAAGCGCCTACCATAATATCTATATTTTTATTATTTCTCCAAAAATAATTTGCCTTTCTGTAAGTATTGTAGATGCATTCAGCACCACAATCCTCCAAAATGTACCCCCTTTCCTAAAATCACAAATTACAGCTCAACCAGGTCCCTGATTCTTAGAGGAAGAAGACATCCTGTGTGAACATGGAGATGCTTTGAGGGTTGATGCAAACTTAACTGATGATTTATGCCATGAAGGCAGATCGGAAATTAATAAAGGACATACTGTGAGTAGCTGAAATGGTGGTTAAAGGAACTGTAAAAAAATGACAGTTTTTACAAAGGCAGAAAGTGATTATTAGAACAGAAAAAGGAAATAGTAAATTTTGAGCAGATAATTTGTATGGGACAATGTTATTAGTGTACTGAGGTTTCCCCAGAGAACATAAAGCCAGTCATACAAATAGGAAATGAATCATTTGTTGAAGTGACTTTTGAAACTTATGATAAAGCTAAAAATCTTGTTATTTGAAAAGAAAATCTTTTTGTACACATTGGAATGAGTATGTTATTAGAGTTCATGATAAAATGTTTGGAAGAAAGTTGAAATTGCAGTTCAGGACTGCTGATGTTACTGAAAATGAAATGAAAACTTTTTGATAAAAAATGTAGGTCTGTGTATGATATTAAGAAATGTTTTAAGAAAAGAAAGTTGCATACTGGTGCTTGGGATGTTTTGGTACGTTGAAAAGCTAAAAATGGTTAAATAATGCATTTACCAAGTAGTGTTATTATAAATGGGAAAAGGGAATGTAAAGGTACTGGAGGCAACCTTGTGGGAAAAGGATCATTTAAATGGTGAATTATTTAAAAGACATTTTCAATGTGGGAATTTTGATCATGTTATTAAAATTGTGAACGTTTTTGTAGGAAATGTGGGGGTAAATATAATTTTTGGTTTAATTGTAAATTAACTGAAACAGTGGAAAAAGAGATGCAAATTTGAGTCTATGTCAGATGATTGACTTTTTAGAAACTCAAAAAAAATATCGAGGAGACATAAGATCGAGTTTCCGAAAAATAGAGCATCAAAAAAAAATCTACCTTGTTTTACATTTTTGCAGCGGGGGTATGCTTACCATACCCCCTGCAAATTATATATACCAGCTCCAAGATTGCACTTCAGTGAGGACAAGGGTAAATTTCCCAATTCTTGCTGTACCTCAATCTCCATTCAAAAGCTTCAAATTTTCAAAACTTGATCATATGGTCTCGACCATATGGAGTTCAAGTTTCTGAAAACTTGATCAACTGATAGGGATCAATTAATTCAGGAAGAAAATATACAAATTATGGAAAGTGAAAAGGTAGCATAGGTGTGATGGATGAGGAGGATGTAAATGTGGGTACAAAGGATTGAGTGGAGTAAAGGAAAGACAATGGTGTAATTAAGAAAAATAGATATCAGCATTGGAAAAAATGAAAGGAGAAGAAGAGGAGCAAGATGTTGAGATGGATACTACTACATAGGTCTATATTATAATTTCAAAGGTTTAAAACTTCGAATCCCTAAAGATCAAACTTTAGTGATCAAAGTCTTAAACCATCGAAACCTAAAAAAATAAATAAATAAAACAACAAAAAACAAACTAAATAATGTGTAGGCAGGGGGCCAGGCCCCCCTGCACCCCCCAAGTGGGGGGCTGCGGCCCCACACACCCCTACTTAAATATACCAACTCCGAGAACACACTACATTGAAGTAAACAGAAAGCTCCCCCTATGGAGATTTTCCGTTTAAACGTTCGATGTAGTGCTCTTTCACTATTCTCGTGTCGACAATATCGTATTCAATATTGTCAGACTTTGAGATTTTAATATAGGCCCCTACTACATAAGTTAAAGAAAAGGAAGATAACATTGAAAAAGACTCTGCTACACTTTGCTGTGAGGGAAAGGTTAATTTGCTTTTTATTTGTTGTATTTTGTATTACTTTATTGTCTTTTTCTATTTTGAATACTGTGATTTGTTTTCTTTACCTTGTGTTTTACTTGTATTCTGCTTTTTAACTGCATATTAAAACTTGAAATGAGACCACAGCTCTGCCTCTTGTGAGTCAGGCAGAAATTAGAACCGGTCAATTAAAGACTCACACATAAGATAGAAGAGGTCAGTTAAGGTTAATCATCTGTGAACTGAGGGGGTGGAGCTAGGAACTAAACCTTCTATTTAAGGGGTAAAATAAAACATTTCAGAGCTTTACTAGAAAGGGTCACCCAGACTCTGCTACACTTTGCTGTGAGGGAAAGGTTAGTTTGCTTTTTATTTGTTGTATTTTGTATTACTTTATTGCCTTTTTCTATTTTGAATACTGTGATTTGTTTTCTTTACCTTGTGTTTTACTTGCATTCTGCTTTTAACTGCATATTAAAACTTGAAAAGAGACCACAGCTCTATCTTTTTTGAGTCAGGCAGAAATAATTTTCCCACCCTCCCAGCCAGTTACTGTTATGTTCTGAAACACCACTGTATTTCTAGTTGCCTGCCCCTTATGTTAATTTGACCATATATCTCATTTCCTCTCTGCTTTTACTGGCTTGTGTGAATAAGCACAAAATTATCATTTTGTGAAATCACTCCCATTCAACTATTTAAATTTATTGGCCATCCTACTGTATTCCATAGTACCAGAATGCAAAAGTGACCACCCCCTTTCAATCTATCTTGCTGTTTTAAAAATAGTGACTCTCCACTAAAACTTAACTTTTTAGATAGGTATAACTTGCGTTACCTACTTTCACATCTAATTCCTCTAGTGCACACTGCAGTGTTTAGGATAAACCATTTTTTTCATCTTGCCTTTAAGCATCTATTGCAAGACGACCAGTTATTGGAGAGCCCACATTCTCCCTCTCAGTAGTCATCTTGGGATTAGTGCTTCTGTTTTCTCCTGGTGAGAGAAGGAGTGCAGTTACATTATTTCCTGGAGACTGCTGATCACCAGAAAGCTTAATAACTCCTTTATAGGAGACAGCTTGGAATCTGTGCTTAGATTCTGATCCTGGTGAGAGTAGTAGCAGAGTGCATTGATTCCAGACTCTTTCTGGTTGGAGTACCTGTGACTAGCACTTGCTCTAAAACCTGCTAGAAAGCACTAGGAAGCCTTAAACTGATACAAGCACTCAAATCTCCTTATTAATAAGGAAAAATTAATCGTAGGCACTAAACAGCCTATAATTGCAAAGTACCTTGCCAAGATAAGGGAAAAATAAGCACCTAACCAGGCATGTCCAAGGGTCAGCTTCCGGTGATTTCTCCTGTCCACCTGGTGAATCTGGGCATACTGGGGCAATGCAGCAATTGCCTCATGTACACAGACAACCATCTCCTCCTACCATCCAACACTACAACCTGTGAGTGATGCAGTTACATAGCCAAACTAGAAGCAAAGCTCTCTCCAGCCAAGATTGTGCTAGACAATCACGAGGAGAAAGTTAACACCTGCACTACACTTCAAGCAACACATAGACCTTCAAACCCTCACCACCAACACCCACACATAGCAACACTAAACACACATATGCAGAGGCCCTTAACATTAGCCTGCCCAAGCAACAAGGACCTCCAAAGCTGAAATGCAAACAAACACCAATCACAACCAAAGTATCACAATGCTCACAACACCAGTGTGCCACCCAACAGCAGCCCCTAAGGCAAGACAACGTACCCAACACTTTAGTCATAGATGACTCTATAGTTAGGCACACTGATGTCCCACTCACCAGGCTGAACAAGGAGAAAATTACAGTCAGCTGCCTGTCGGGTGCCAGGATCCACCACATAATGCATGCACTCAAGTCACTCCACAACAAGTACAAATATGACTCTGTCATTGTCCATGTTGGAGTGAATGGCTTGAGATGTACCTCCCTGGACTACATGAAAAGAGACATGGAATAGTGCTTGGATCATGTGACCCAGGCAGGTATGACCCTAGCCCTGAGTAGCATCCTGCCTTTGCCCAGAATGATACCACAGTATAAGGACAAAATGACTGACTTCAACAATTGGGCAAAGTTCTGGTGTCATTCAAAGGGAATCCAGTATCTGTCTGCCTGGGACGACATGATCGAAAAACCACTATGCTTTGCCAGAGATGGTCTGCACCTGTTGCCCCTGGGATTCAGATTAGTGGCTAAGGCTCTTACCTCCCATAGTGCCTTTTTTAGGCAAGGCTCAAAGGACAAAACCACCACCGTAACAGGTACAAGTATGCAAAATCTGAAGGTAATGCTACTCAATGCTAAGTCTAAACCTCAAATTGCACTCTCTCGAGACACTCCTCAAAATGGAGAACATCAATATCTGTGCAGTAACTGAGACCTGGTTCAAGGCTCCAGAGAGCACCCCTGCAATACCAGGCTACAACTCTTACCACACTTTTCAGCCACCAAACCAGGACCGAAACACTAAAGGTGAAGGAGTGTCCATATTCACCAAGGATATTCACACCTCTAGGCTAGTTGCCCAACACAATGCATCCAAAATTCTCCAGGTGCAATTAAAATTAGGTAAGACTGCAATCCAAATTGTAGCTTGCTACAGATCCCCCACCATGCCCCAAGATTCTCACTACACCTTTCTAAACATACTGGAAAATATTAAGATACAACCAAACACCCTAATACTGGGTGATTTCAACTACCCTGCCATTAACTGGGAAAACTACTCATGTACCAACACCTTTGCCCAACGGTTCTTGGAATTCATAAATTCCAATGCCCTGGATCAACTAATCCATAGTCCCATCAGGGGCTCCAATATCCTGGACCTGGTCATTACCAACATGGGAAATCAATGCTCCACACCAGTGGTCACCCCCTCGTTGGTTAGGTCTGACCATAAGCTAATCACCTTTGACATCCACATCCCACCCCCCAGTAAGGAAACATCTGTAAAAAATGTCTCCAAGGCCAACTTCATGCTACTCAAGTCAGAAGTGACAAACTTCATGACACCCATGCAGACAGGAACTGAAAGTTCGACTGCCGAATCCTGCACTAAAGCACTGCACAAGCACATCCACTCATGCATGAATCGTGCCATCCCAAATAGAACCAAGACGCACTCCTCCAAAAAAAGGAAGCCAATCTGGTGGTCCCCTGTCATAAACAAACTATACAACAGAAGGAAGAAACTGTTGCAGAAAAGAGGAAAATCCCAGGATACAAAAAATTCCCTAACCAGCCTCAGTAAGAACCTGAGATCCCTCATAAAATCCTCCAACGCTAGCTATGAAAATAAAATTGCCAAAGATTCCAAAGACAACCTCAAGGCATTCTATATCTATGTCAAGAATCTAAATGACAATGCTCAGATCTGTTCTGAGCTACAACAGAATGGCATTAAATATACATTTTCTAATATCCTGGAAGATCGATTCAGTGCCAACTTCACCCCCCCTCTCCCTCTAAGGGGCCCATCTCAATACCAAAAGATTGGCAAATTCCAGTAATCAAGGCCACACAGGTAAAAACTGCACTCTCCAAAGCTAAGAATACAGCATCCATGGGACCAGACGACATCCCGAGCTGTGTACTACATGAACTACAAAATGAACTGGCTCCTCACCTAAGTGTCATGTTTAATCATAGCCTCACCTCAGGCTTCATGCCCACTGAGTGGTGCACAGCTACAGTTATACCACTCCACAAGGGGGGATCCACCTTGGATCCTGAGAACTACCATCCCATCTGTCTAATGAGCCTGATCTGCAAGGCCATGGAACATATTATCATGGATTATAAACAAAGACATTGGCAACCTTCAAACACTGGACCCCACCCAGTTTGGGTTCGTGAAGGACCGATTGTGTCTCCTGAACCTGACTGACTTCTTCTAATCAGTCTCCAGAGCCATGGACGAGGGTAAGGTGGTCCACACAGCCTATCTGGACCTCGCCAAGGCCTTCGACACCATCCCCCACTCTGGAATGATAGATAAATTTACTAAGTTGGGCATAAATCCCTATGTCACTTGATGGGTTGCCAACTGGCTTACAGAACCCACACTGTAAAAGTAGCCGAATCCAAATCCAGCTCCAGACAAGTGACAAGTGGAGTACCTCAGGGTTCAGTCCTGGGACTACTCTTGTTTGGCATCTACTTCTCTGAAGTACAGGCCAACACTAAGGGGTTCTGGCTAACAAAGTTTGTAGATGACTGCAAACTGGGTGCCATTATTGAACCACCAAATGATGTGGATATTCTACAGAATGGCCTTACAGAAACAGATGCTTGGTGCCAGAGCCATGGGCTCAAGCTCAATGCCAAGAAATGTATAGTTATCCCCTTTGGGAAAAACCATGTACCCATGAACTACCACATAGATGGCAGTACACTAAACACTGAAAGTGTGATAAGAGACTTAGGACCACAGGTGGACAATGGTCTCACCTTCGATAACCACATCACCACAACAGTCATAAAATCCTTCTATGTGGCACACCTCATTACTAAGGGCTTTTCATCCAGAAAAAAGGAGGTCATTGCCCCACTGTACTCATTCCTCATTAGACCCATAAAAGAGTACAACTCCCCATTTGGTATGTACCTCACAAGACATCTGCAACAACTGGAAAGGCCTCAGAAACACCTCACTAAAGGAATCACAGGCCTAAAGCAGATGCCCTATGCTGACCGACGAAAAAAACTCCAGCTATACTCTGTCACATATCGTCTACTCAGAGACGATCTCTGCTTAAAATACAAGGCCATGTAAAAAACCCAGAGCTTTTGGATATACTACACTTAAAGAAATCCCAATCCATCAGAGCCACATGCTCCAGGGACCTAAACCTTGTCATCACAATGAACAAAACATGCTGGGGGGATAGGTTTCTGACCCAGAAACTCCCCACACTCTGCAATAGACTGCCCATAGATGTCAAGCAGAGCACCTCCTTGGCCCTTTTCAACAGGAACGTTGATGACTGGATGGGAGATAGGAAATTTACCCCGGGGATCACGTCAGTCACCCTGCTAGACAGGGGTCCAGGGAAGTAAATATTGTTGGAAGAAATAGTCAGGGAGTTGTTATGGCTAGGCTTGTACAGGCCCTAGGGCTGATAGCCTAATATCAACCTATGATTGTATCTTTACATATAAAGAGTATTAGTAATGAAAAATGTAGATTAAATGTTAAGTGTTTGAGTAATTAAATGTTAAGTGTTTGAGTAAATGTAAGTGCAATCTATGTTCAGATTTTTAAATATTAACCAATGAAACTAGGCAGAAACTGTGTGTCTGGGGGAGAAATATTTTGGCGTTTTGCGGAAGATACTTGTTCTGGAATAGCTATGATGCTAAAGAAAAAGGATGTGGTTATGCTAGGTATGATTATTCCAAAACCTGGTTGATCTGTACTTTACGATTTTAGGAAAGGGGCATATTTTGGAAGATTGTGGTGCTGAATGCAACTACAATACTTATAGAAAGGCAAATTATTGTTGGAGAAATAATAATGTTTTTGATGCCTAATATAGATATTATGGCAAAGAAGTACTGAGTTCATCACCATAATTAAAATGTTCCAACTTTAATAAATGAAGTTAAAACTCACTAAAACTATTGCAAAGCTTAAAAACAGATGAAACATCAAACGATAAGTGCTTTCAGCACGTTTGCCTTCTTTAGACCATGACTTCCTGTGCTTCATTACATATCCTTAAACAAATATTCACCAATCAGGTGATTTTCTTGCAATGTTGGTCCCTCCTACCACAAACTGTCAATCACTTTCTTGGAGGCAGACATGCCTGTAATATTAACCAATGGAGAGGCATTTCTGTTTCAGAATAGGTTTCAATGGAACCATTACATTTAAGCCTGGTGGGCGGTTAGCTCTTGTTATTTATCCACCCAGTTTCACGAATCTCAGTATTGTTTTGAATATCCCCAACTCTATGTCCTATGGCAACACATTCTATAGCTTTAAAGCTAAAATAATGTGTTGGATTTGAACTAATATGAGATGCCAGTGCATTTTTTATGCCCTTTTGTTGGATATCTCGGCGTAAAACCATGTCTTTCAAGCGTTGGTCAGTTTTGCCATATATATAAATATTATGGTAGGTGATTTTAATTGTAATTTGAGAAGAAGGGAGATAAAAGTAAAAAAAGATTTTCAAGAATTTAGAGAAATGTTGAAATTATTATTATTATTATTATTATTATTTTATTTTAGGTAAAGGAAGAAAATATACATATTGGAGGGGAAACATTAATACAAAGATTTATTATCTTTTGTGTACAGAAACCTTGTATGAGATAAAGGCTGAGACTGCAGAAGTTTTTTTTTTTTAGATCATTGTGTTGTGCTAATATCTCGGAACTTTAAAATTAAAGTTATAAAAGGGAGGGAAAAGTAATGCAACATTATTTGGAGAAGTTTTTAAAGAAAGTTGGTTTAAAGAAAAGATGGATAGTTTATGAGAAGAAATATAGAGATGAATATATAAATGTAGAAAAAAGTTTGGAAAGAAAAAAAAAGAAAGCTATAGATGGTTGATGAGTATAATGAAAGTCTGTTAGACTATGATGACAAGAGAAGGGACAAAGAAATAAACTGAATGAGGAGAATAAAAGAAAAATAGGTTTAATGATTTATAAGAAGAAATATATGTTGCAAGGTAAAAAAGAAGAGGTTGGGGAAAATAGTAAAGCATGGCAATGATAAATTTGAATCAGTTATAAATGAGGTGGGTATATACTATATACGATGAGTGATATTATGAATGTGATATGAAATTATGTGCAGAATTTGTACAGTAAAGAAGATGTTTAGGAAAAGATAATTTGGAATGTTAAGAAAATAGGGAAAGGGGGAATGAATGTTAAATAAAAAATAAAAAACCAGGACTGAGGAGTTGAATGAGGTTTTGAAAAGTATAAGAAGGATGAGTGCTCTGAGGCCTCATGGAATAGGATATGAATTTTATGTGGAGATGGGGGAACAAAGAAAGTATTTTTGCTTGTGGTATTGAATAAGCAATTAGTGTTAAGGAAGAAAGAACTTATGAAGGAATTATGAAATTTAATTATAAGAAAGAAGAGATTAAAAAGTCAAGGCCTTTGATGTTAAATAAGGCAGATTATAAATTATTTATGAGAACAATTCAGAAATGGGCAGAGAGAGTGATTAATGAAGTTATTGAGATAAATTTATATGGAATAGAAGGTAAGGGTGTTAATGATTTGTTGTTAAAGACGTTTTTGATATTAATTTCACTGGAGAGGGAAGGATATCTGTGTGTGATGTACAGAAGGCATATGATACTATAGAGCATGATAAAATGCTTGAGATAATTGAAAGTTATACGGTTGTAGAGAAGATTACGAATGTGAGCTGTTCTGTTTATAGGTTTTCTTCTGCGAAAGCTGAGGTGAATGGATGGTTTATTAAGGTAACTGGAATAAACAGAGGGGTTAGGCTGGTTTGTCCATTAAGTCGTATTGTATTTGCACTTGTGATGAATGCTGTTTTGATTAAAGCTTATGATAGGGTGAAGGGGGTGTATTTAAATGTACATGTATATACATATCCCTTTACATATGTCTTATCCATATGATTTGGTAATAGTTAGATGATGAAATGGGTAGTTAAGAGACGGAATATTTTTTGAAGAATGTCGGCTTGGTTTTGAATAGGACGCATAAAGGATTTGGGGAGGTTCTAAAGGCAGCAAGGATTTACTTTCCTAAGAATTATTTTAATCTGTTAAGGATTGAATTTAGAAGTCAGGATATTATGAGGAATGAATGGGAATGTTTGTTATTGGAATTTGACAAGATTATTAAAATGTGGAAAACTTTTGATTTATCATTTTTGAAGATGATTTATTTAATACATTATATGTGTTTAGGTAAATTAGGTTATTATGGGGTGTTTGTTGTTTCTATAAGGATATGGAGAAGATGCTTTTGTTATTAATTTTTTAACCTTATATGGGATTCGAGATTGAACAAATTAAAAGAGAGGTGGTGTACTGTGATTATAGGCAAAGTGGATTGGGCTTAAACAATCCTGTAGTTTTTTTTTTGGGGGGGGGGTTAGGTATCACTGCATATTTATTGTTTTTCCCCCTAATATTAACTGTGAGGAGAAAGGCTGTGTCAGAAAACATATGTGAGAAAAGTATAAAGAGATATGGAAATTGGGTGGAAAAAAGAAAAAGTTGAGAATATTAATGAGAGAGAATGTCATAAAATAGTCAAAAATGGGATGTAAAGTAGAATGTCAACATTTATGTAAAGAGGTGGTATGAAGGGATCATGGAGAATTTTTATTATGTTAAATTGGTGGAGGATAAGGAAGATAAAAAGCTATTAGGAGGAAGCAGGGTAGATTTAAAACACTTTAGAAGTAAGGGATTTTTTGTGGAAACTGATGATAAATAAGTTGCTGGTTAAAGGTGAAATGAAATATAAGCTAAAAGAAGAAAACTTTGGAGCATCTTTTCCTTGAATGTATAAGAATTAAAATAATAGACTTATGCTATGAGGAATTTCACAAAAAAATATTTAAGAAAATTGATATAGAAATAGTTATTTATAGGGATTATGTTGACATAGGGGAGAAAAGAAAGACATATTGTAGAAATTATTGATTTATATTTGGAATTTTTGGAATATGAAATATAAAGAGCTTTTGTATAATCAGATTTGGGATTATAAAACTTGATAAAAATTAGGAAATGGATGTGGGGGTGGGGTGGGTAATATGGCTATGATGTTTATTGATTAGTGATTGTTCTGATATATGAATTCCCTGATTTGATAACATGCTGCTATGAATTATTTTGAAGTTTAAATGTATAATTTAAAATCTGATGTGTAAATGTATGAATAGTTAATACAGCCCATACCCTTTTCAGTAGGTTCCATGGGATTTTTTACATCCATCTGAGCTGCCACCAACTCAAGCAGATAAGACCTCAGTTTAGCATCTCATATGAAGGACAAGACACTCAGGAGTGCAGTACCCCCCACTCCACCCATTATGCTGAATTGCAGTGACAGCTGTTCACCTTCCTGGTGTGGGAATAGAACCCACAGCCTTCTGCACCAAAAGGTAAGTATGCTACCTGTTTTGCCACTAACACTGCTGGCGGGGGTAGCTTTGTAAAGTATGATCACCTGCATGAGAGGGTTTACAGGAGATGTAGATATGGATACATTGGTTCTTTTGTCAGAACACGCAGCCAAATGTGTTGAGTCACAGGTAAACAATGCAGTAGGGTGACTGTGTGCTATTTCAATCCACAGGTCCTGCAGTGGCAAGCAAACACCATGAAGCAGCTATGGGATTGCAATGAATGGAAAAATCCCCCCAAAAGGAAACAGCCTTGCTTATTCATGCCACATATATACATGCAGTGAGGCTTGACAAGAGAGCAGCATCCCCAGAGAGTTAGGCATTAAGATTCGATCTTACATAATGAGATCACAGTAAGGGAGCACCATCTGGCAGACATGCATGATTTAGCATGTATCCTAGACCAGGAATAGAATGTGATGGCCAGCTTCAATGTCCCATGACAGTGTTCCTAGAAGAGTGTCTGGTAACAGTGGGAGGCAAGGCCACTAAACACGTACCATCTCTGGTGGAGGCCAGGATTATACTATGCCTCAGAATTATGTACCTATGACTATATTATGAGAGCAGAAGTGTTTTTTGGGTTTAATATGAATAATATATCACTTACAGCTATGCAGGAAGGACTGTCATGCCAACTGTCATGTCTGCAGTGTTACATGTGCAGTATCTCAAGTGTCCTTAGACAGAGAGTTCTCACATACTTGATGTTATACATAATTTATATCAAAATCATGCCTGCAACACATGTTTTCCTTTGGCATTCAGGTACATCTAGTAGCCAGACTGCTGGCAAAGTGGGTAAGGATGTCTGTGGCTGGCAAAGGTCTCCTCTACATGAGCAGGCCACACATACACACACACATACACACACACACACACACACACACACACACACACACACACACACACACACACACACACACAGTATACCTGCTGTGTATAGCAGGTAGAAGCATGTTCACTGCAGTTATTACAGGAGCAGTTTGTCACATACAGCACACTGGAATGAGTTATCTGACAGCAGCAGAGATACCTGATGCAGCATCTGTATCCTAGGATGTTTCCACATACCAAGACAAGGGGGCAGTATATTGTCCACAGTACATCCATCCATCATCCGCTGTGAGGGGAGCTCAGCAGCAAGGGAGATGATAATAATGGTGAAAGGCACAGCTTTTGCTTTGAGCAGGCTGTGTAGCTTAATGATTTGTACAACACAAATAGTAGTAGTAGTGCACAAATGGTGGCACAAGATGTGAGCAAAGGTGCACATTTCCCTAGATGACATGGTTCAGCATGTGAGTAGGAGAGTGTGAGAGACAGAGAGTGAGGTAGGGCTTCCAAGTAAACCCCACTGTGAGACCCAATATGATGGCTCCTCACCTAGCCCTGTCATACTCGGAGGTGCATGGTAAAAAGATTGCAAAGACCCCACCTATGCGGAATTAGAGGCTTCCCTGTGCTTAGGGCTGTCCTGAATGGACACTTCTCTGCTGCAGCAATATGGGAACTTCCAAGGATTGTGGCATGGGGAATCAGGCCATAGAGGACCCTAACATCAGTGGTACATGACTGCACCAAAGATATCTGAAACAATATTCTGGAAAACTACCAGGACATCCTGCAGGCAATATAAAAGCATTGCAGATCAATTTTGTTAGTAAGGTACAAACAGTAAATACCTTAGCTGCTGGGCTTTCATGCACATTCAGGCTGGGTTTTGCATACATTGATCCTCCATGATTATTGCTGAGTTACTGCAGTGTAAATGGATGCTATTGTTTTTGGAGGAAGTACCTTCTGTTTGTATACCCACTACACTACATGCATTTTCATATGTTTGTGCTTCCACGGTTGCCACACTGCATATGGTTAAGCAGCATAGATCAAGACAGACTGCTTATGCCACTGTCATAACTGCAGATACAATGAATACATTTGTGCATGTGGCTAATGTGTTGCATGGTTATTGATGCATTGTCACATCTGAACAGTGTGTATATATGTTTCCTCAGTTGTACAGGTTTTCTGACTGGAATGCTTCAATATATCTTATGTGTTGTACAAATGATGACAACATGTGGTTATACTTAGTTTTTATGAGCAGACACTCTGTCTGATTAACAGTATACATAGTGCACACATTGTTCAGTATATACTGCTATTCAAACATTTTTGAGCATGCCCTGTAATAAATTGGATTTCCCTCCATTTAGTGTGAAGAGCGCATTTATTGTAATCAGTGTTATATGCACCATGTGTCTACATCTGTCACTTTATAGACTCTATTCATATTTGCCATAAATTGCCTATATACACAGCTTCAGCATACGATGCCAGCTGTATGACATGATGGGTAATGTATTCTGTTCTTCTTCCTGTGTCACATCCTGACTGGTGCCATCTTCTAAGTTTATAAGAACAGTTTTTTAAAACCTGTCCCTGATTTGGGGCATTTACCCCCCCCCCCGATTATTTTTAACTTTGTAAAGAATAATTGAGTTCTATAGTGCTGTGCCTGACTACTGTGTGTTGTGTAAAATTACTGAGAATATAATAATTATTATTACTTGTATTGTTACAGTCAGACATCTGAGGTGTTCATAGTCAACAAAGTAGCTATAATTACTAGTTATGGGGACAGTTTGCAAAATTAATGTAGCTCACCCTTCTTTTGATGATCACAGTTAGTCACTGATCTAGCTTGGCAACAACAGCGTCATTTAATGTGTTGTATTTTGCTAAAATCACTGTAAAATGATCATTCATCTGATTTATGTATATATGATGCATAAATGGGGAAGATATTACAATATAACTGACTAGTATGTGTTTTTATAAAACTATTGCATCCATTGCTGTTGTTGATCACAGTTTGTCATTGATCTGTCCTAACAGGCTCAGTGCTTTACATTTTGCTGAAATTCATTTAAAATGGTAATTACTGTGATTTATACAAGTATGTCCATGTGGGGGTGTTGCAGTGTATCTAACTTTCTAATTTCTCTCACTTTTCATCACAGTTAAACATCAGATTTGTACACAATAACTGGCTATCTTTGTTGGTCTGGGCAGAATATGTATGAAAGCGAATGTTCATTGGCCCAGGGGTACAGCATGTATCATTATGACGTCACATTGTTGGGATATCTGGTTGCATTCCTGGCTATAGTTTCTTCTGTATGGAGTTTGTATGTTTTTCCTGTCTAAGGTGCTTTGGTTTCTTCTAACATACCAAAGACCTGCAATATGTGAATACGCATTCTTCTAATTTGCCTGTAGGTAACTGTGTACGTGGCACAGCAGTGTAAGGAGTAACATTATCAATTTACAGGAAGAGGTTCTATGGTTCAGTTCTTGTCTGAGGTACCCTCTGTGCAGAGTCTGCATGTCCATTATGTGTCTGGGTACATTTTTCCTGGATACTCAAATTTCCATCCATATCCCAAAGGCTTGTGGTAGCTGAATTAGGAATTATAAATTATCTGTAGGTGCTTGCCTGGTTTGTATGTAATACAGAAGAAAGGCTTAGCAAACTACTTCCTTTATCTGTTTGCATAGTAGACTCTGTGGGTGGTATTGGTTGTTTCTGGAGCCAAAGCAGGAGTTGGAGATAATTCAATCAACAACACTAGATGGATAGGTAGGAGTGTGCAGTGTGTGAGTATGAGTGCGTGTTTGTATGCACTTGTATCTTGTGATAGACCTGGATTGTTAGGAACAGAGTGTGTGTGTGTGTGTGTGTGTGTGTGTGTGTGTGTGTGTGTGTGTGTGTGTGTGTGTGTGTGTGTGTGCTTGTGTAAAAATTGTAATTAGTGCATTTTGTGATAGACCTGGCTTGTCAAGGACAGTGTTAGTATGCATATTGATATTGCAGGTGTAAATATATATATATATATATATATATATATATATATGTATATATAAACCACACACACACACACACATATATATATATATATATATATATATATACATATATATATATACATACACACACACACACACATATATATATATATATATATATATATATGTATATGTATATAAAGATATATATATATATATATATATATATATATATATATATATATATATATATATATAGATATAGATATATCGTTAATAATTTTTATCTGTAGATGCACACAGCGTCTGGGCAGACACATATATAACTGTTCTGGGTAGCATTAAAAGTAGTTAACAAGTAATTATCTTTCAAAATAAGGTATACAATGCATCATAGAACATCTAGCTCATCAGAGCTTCTCTGGGCCTTGTGGCCTCAATAATGTAAGGGGGATACTGATCTGGGTACCACCTAGTCTAACGCTGGCTGTGCCCAGAAATTCATAGAATGTTCCTGTTTCTGGTCATTATTTATTTTCCTTTGATCACATGTATGCACAGAAGGTTGTTATGGCTTGTTTAAGGGAATTGCACTTTCTAGGAGCAGCAGGTCAGAATACATTGCTAGGATCATTATTATTTTCACTTTTTTCATAATTAAGTATCATATATGTATATTTGTGGCTGTCTTTTATGGGTACGGGTAAGGAGGCATGTTATGTAAATATGTATGACAGCAGTAAGTAGAAATAGTTACTGTAACCATTTGTTTTCACATTAATCTCAGTCTTGCATCAGAGGTGTGCATAATGCATCTATGAATGGCAGCAGCAAAGTGAAATATATGACTGTGACAGTTTCTTCTTTCACTGTCATTCAAACTAACAGAAGAGGGGTACACAGAAGGTAACATGATTTTTTGGGTGGGCAGGTAGGTAGGCACACACTATTCCCAAATATGATTCAGTGTGGTCTTCGCTAGTAAGACTATTTTGAAAGAATGCAGAAAAAAAATGAAGACTAAAACAAAATATGAAGAAAAGAGCAGAAAAATATAATCTTGATGATGCGGCCACAATTGGGGGAATGGTGAAAACTGGGAAATGTACATGTAGGGAAGCAGCGGGCAGTGTGGGAGCCATGGATCCCTTTGCCTTGGGTGCCATGTGTCATGAGGCATGTCCTGATGTTACGTGCCTGCATTTATATGGCGATCAGAATTGCAATAAATAATTTCCCTTTCCTGTTCCCATATGTATACTTGCACTATTATTGTTGTTGTATCTTATCACTTATTGTCTATTTCTTTCAGCTAACAATAATGTGTGTCATGTGCTATAATTGCTAACAAGTTACTCACATGGCATTACCCCCTTGTAAAATGCTTGGCACAGAAAACACATCTATGTTATGTCTGCCTTGTGCATTTGTCAGGATAAGTGATGCAGACATTTTTGATAATACTGTCTACAATGCACATAATATAACAGTGCATAGTATAGTAACCTTCTTGTTCATATACACCATCCCATTTAGGCTCTTGATGACAATACTGGTGTGATATGCAGGAACCAGCACCATCAGTAGACTTCTATAAGGTTTACTATCACATAGTCGATCACACTTCGTGTGATTGACATATGTGCGAAACCTGATTTGCATAACTGAAAACACGAGCACCACAATGTCGAACCTTGTAATAGCAAACATTCACTATTACAAGGTCCAACATTGTGGTGCAGATCGTACTAAAGTGGGGATCAGGAAATGTACCCTTTCCTTCACTGTAGTGTGATCTTGGAGTTTGTATATATAAGTAGGGGAGATGTGGGGGGTGCAGCCCCCACATAGTGGGTGCAGGGGGCTTGCCCCCCTGCAAAACGTGTGTTGTAATGCTGAGCAGATGTGAGCATTTCAGTAAAGTCGACATGTTCGACATTCGACTTTACTGAAATGATTACTTCGGAATTTACTGTGTTTGGTGTTCTGAATTTTGAACATGTTGTTTCGATATCTGAACATTCGAAAGCAGTGAATTTGAATATATGATAGTAAACCCTTTTATAATACAAAATGTCTTGTGAATCAACATTCCTAGTGAGTATTGGGAAATAATATGAGCTCATCCAGTTGTTGTAGCTTGGAGATGAAAAGTGCAAAGCTAGTAACTATAAAATTCCTTCAATATCACTAGCAGACCACTGAAATGAGCCTTTGCATGGAAATACAGAAAACACCATTTTATTGAGTAGGAGGGGGCATCCTCAGTAATTTGCATGTAGCAGACCTAAATGCACATAAATATGTGCTGCGGAGTAGCCCTCTCACTGTGCAACCACTACAATATCTGTTAGTCCAGTAACATTAAGTGTTAAGCCATCTTATGTTCTCCCCTTTTGCTGTACATTCATGCTGCATTATCTTGTCTGGATCTGCCATTTTTCGGTACTGCTTTGCATTGTGATAGTGTACATGATGTGGTGCTCTCCTGAATTGTGTATTTCACCTGCTTTATGAATCACAAATTGTACATGAATGTACTGGCACACAATTAGTATTTACGCATTTTTCAGCTTGCTCACAAAGCAGAGACACTAACTAAAAGCCATTAAACAAACAACATAATATGAAGTCATCCCATATTTAAAAAGCAAATAATAACCGGTTTTAGTTTTCTGATTGTTTCTGTACTTACATTACAGCAATTAAAAGAGTGTTGCTTATTGGTTTAATATCTACTATTTCCTAAGTGAAGATAATTTCACAACAGCTGGTAATGGCAGTCTCTACCACTTACCTTATTTATTTTTATTTGCTGACCAGAATAGTCCTACTGCACATATCTGATTTCCAACAGAAGACCAGGGAGAAGAGCTGCAAAAGTACATTGCAAAAGATGAGCAATTTAATACTTAGGCTTCGACAACTTTAGTGTTCTACATTCAGAAATACAAACTAGAGGAAAACAAGATTTTGCATGTTACCAAGCCCATAAACAGAAATAAATAAATAAATGAATGATATTAACTAGGCACATAAATTGCCAAGTACAGTAGAATGCACTTAACATAGTTTTAGTTTTGGTACACACACACACACACACACACACACACATATATATATATATATATATATATATATATATATATATATATATATATATATATATACATATTTATTTTATTTATGTATTACTCTATAAGTGGACTTGCCAGTTGACCCTTTTCAGACATGGTCTCTTCCTTAGAACAAAGACAGATACAATTGTAAAACAGCACATAACACAAAGAAATGTCAGTGGAGCATACTTACAAATGACTGTCCCATGGCATTTGGAAATAATAGTTTTAAAGAGTTGATATAACTATTTGGTAGCAGTCAAACAAAAGAATATGGCATTGTTTACACAAAATGCAATATGGATTCAATATTTTTCAAAGCATCCAAAGTACATGTATAGATGGCAATAATCTTACAACTACTGGGTTTGACTCATATATACTTATTTTATATGAGTAAATGTTATTGCATGTATGATAGGTATATTCTGCAAGGTCTAAGACAAGCAAATAGGGACATGTATAGATGCCATCCATTTATTTAGGAAAACATGATAAAATATGTGATAGTGTACTCAACATAAGATCATTTTTAGTTACAAGTGACTATTTACAAAACGTTAATGACTGATCTGTTGGTACCTCTATTATTAATAGGAAGCTAATAAAGATTATTTAGAGAAAACAAATAAATATGCAGTTAATTACTAAGCAATACTGCAGTATCATGTAGTCTTGTTTAAATGATAGCAGCATAAATCATCTAGTACATCTATAATTAATAGGATAAACTAATATTTATTTTCCAAAACTAAATAAACATGTAATGTTACAGTAGGCAGTACTACCTGTGAACATGTACTCCCAAATGTGTGGCAAGACCAGAAATGATAAGGCAGTATGTTTTATTAACTGTGCTTAAAATGTGTGATGGTAAGTTGGTGCCAGATTTATGAATTACTCAAGATAAGACAGGAGACAGACAGTAAAGGAACAAGATGACTTTGGGTGTTACTGACACAATCACAAGCATTGTAGGTGTGCAATACTGCAATTACATGTCCAATTTGTGTGACAGTAGATGATTAAGGATTTTTAAAGGCTGTTTTGGAGTAATTTGCCTTATACAGAGCAAGGGTTAGAAACAGCAGTGGAATACTTCAAGCAGTTCTTAGATCTTAGTGATTTGTTGATATGAAGAGATTCCATCCCAAGAGGATATGATGGAATATGCCACTGAATCACCATATGCCAGGTGAATAAAGAACAAAGTGATCTACTTTGACGTGGTTGGCAACAACATGAATGTTCAGTTTTAACCCATGGAATATTTATGAGCGCAAGACAGAGGTCAGAACTACTGATTTGTAGTTACCCATTCTGTTGTAAGCCTAGTCCAGTTTTGAGAGTTGTGGCACTCTAAGTTGATAAGGAGAGTGCAGACAAAAAGCTGGTCTGACAGTAAATAGTTTTGTGCAGATGTAATACACATGCAGTGCATGGAATGCTGTGATTATGTTCCAATATGGGGAAAAAGATAGAGCAAGACCCGATTATAACAATACTTACGGGATGCTTAATAATTGATGTTACACACCCCCATAAGTGATGTTACAAGTAGATCTCATGCTAGGGACTTACATAGTACAAGCTGGCAGAAGTTTATGTACAAGCTGGCAGAAGCTTAACAAACTTTGTTGCTGTCTGCTGTCTGTGCCTCTCAACTGTTCCCGTGTTTGTCTCATATTTTCCTCCTGTCCCTCATAATTTTTAAAATTTTCTGGTAAATCATTCAGCATTACAGTCAGGCAATAAATCTAGGCATTATGCTTCTATGTTTCTTATTGTTCTGAAAATCTATGTTGATCGAAATCCCATTGTTCCATAAACTTTTTATGAATTAAAGCAATATCTAGAACATTCCCTGGTTTTGGTACATTGTTTCCCTATTATTTTCATATTTGTCCAGAATTCTTAAGAAAAGAAGTTGACAGGTGTGCTGAGTCTGTTTGACAATGGCAGCACTAAGAGCTTTGCACATCTACAATTTCTCGTTCTGTTTTTTTTCTGTAACTGATAGTGCATGGAGTGGATAAAGCTCCATGTACTACAAAGAATTATGACTGGTTCTCTGGTTGTAACCCTTTATTATGTGCTTTTGACGTGGATGCCAAGATTCACCTCTTGATCTTTGCATTTGGGATGAATTTCTTGACACACACACACACACACACACACACATATATATATATATATATATATATATATATAAAATCCAAAATAAGGCAACAACGAGGTATATATATATATATATATATATATATATATATATATATATATATATATATATAAAATCCAAAATAAGGCAACAATGAGGTAGCCAAAACCAAGTAAATAACCGAAAACAGCCTCGATAAGTGAAACAATCAAGCCCCGGAGAAATTAATGTAGCAGATTACCATTTATTAAAGTAAAGTAAAAAAAAAAAAAAAAAAATGAATAAACGGTAATTTGCTACGTTAATTTTCTCTGGGACTTGATTGTTTTGCTTATCAAGGCTGTTTTCAGATATATATATATATATATATATATATATATATATATATCTCAAAGTAAAGCAAAAGAAAAGCAAAACTTTATTATCATTCAGACTGTACAACCAAAAAGTGAACAGCTGAACGAAATTACGTTTATTCTAGCTCATTTATATACAGCACAGACTATTTACAACAACAAACAAAAACAAGCACATAAAACACATAAACAACATACACACACACACATAACACAAAGTCCCAAATAACCAAAACTCCATCTCCACACCGACAAGACCAGTCCAATTCCACCAATCCAAGAGAACAAATTCCAGATCAACACACATCCAAGCTGACAGTCGGGTCTCCACCAAGCACATAATAAGCTGATTATGGATAGAGACCCATCTATGATTTCTAAATAGGTGATAGTCACTCCTCATCCACATAAAATAAAGTTCATTCCTGTCCATATTGAAGTGCAACTTAGATCTATGGATAGAAAACAGAAAATGTACCCCCAGACTGCATCCTGTACTACTAATGGACAGAGGCAGCTCCTAAATGCTTTATCCCCTCAAATTATTTGTGGTATGAACCTAGTTATTCTCATTAGGGGTAATATATAATTATCAACCATGGAAGGGTAAGGCCAATCTGTAACTAAATGGTACAGGTTATTTTGAGCACAAAAAGGGAAATTCACTAGGCTAAAAATGGCCTGCAAGGGCAGCTAGCCTAGTACTTAACTATGAGCTTACAAATTTATGAAGGGCTTGTTTTTGTATAACTAATGTTTTTGTTTTGTTTTTCAATATGCCAATCAGGTTTTAGACTGCTGTCTATTCTGACTTTTAATAACATGACATCTTCCACTACCTCAAAAATTAAACTGCTGATGCACGGCTGAGTGAATTCAGTCCGTGAGTCTGAAAGATGTACACATTTCACTGATAAATAAGATGAATCAAGTAATCCTCAGTTATGCTCTTGGTTGTGTTCTAAAAAGACTTAGATGGGCCTTTCTTGTTGCAGTACATCATTCAATGGTTTGTTTTTGGGAATAAGTAAACATTTCTTTAGCTAAAGTGCCCTCCTTCACTTCACTGGTTTTCCTACCAGGTGTCAAGCTGCTGTCTCTCATCTGTGACAATAAAGCTGCCTTGTCTCACTACAGATAGCCTGCAGTCCCGGAGACATAATGTATTTATGGTCTCAGTGAGATGGAGGAAAACCAGGCCTGCAAACATTTTGTTGTGTAGGCTTTTCCATGGAAAGGACTCAAATATAACGGGCAACTACAATTTATAAGCCAGAGAGAAAAATTCCTGAAGAAAATAAAGAAACAGGCCGAGATATGCCAGTCTGGGTCCCAAACGCATGGTAGGGGTTTAATGGAAAACTACCAATTACCCTAACATGTTTCCTCTGTCAAAGCTTTAAAATAAACATTTTGTATTGTTGGCCCTGCCATACCATGGAACAGATGACTGCATCAGCCAGGTTAACATACATATTGCTAACTTATGTTGTGCCTTTATAAAACAGACATGAATACCACAATTAGCCTCAGCTGTGCCTGATTTTCAGGGATGTCTGTGATTTTGGCTGAAACTTTTGCTCTCTTCTTCATAATCCCTCTTAAACTATTGATATTTGGGAGGAAAAATGGTGGCTTATACTTAATAATTAATAATAACCATTAAACTTATAGAGATTTTTTTACCTCAGAAAAAAATGCATGTTAATAAACATTGCATTATTTTGTCAACTTCAAGTTAATAATAATAATATTTGAAGCAGTCTTCCTGATTTGTGGCATATGACTCTGGGTATTTCTGGATGTGTCTCTGTTTCTCTAGCTAAGAGTTTGAGAACTACAAATGCCACTGCTGCTCTTTTAAGTAGAGATTGGTGAATTCATTTAATTGGGGCTACTAGTTCATTAATACCTGACCACTTCAACACAGGCCATATTAAGGAGCCAGTGCAAATTTTTTTTTTCTTGATATCACTTAATTTTATTTCAAACTACTATCTTCTGGCACAAACCGCATTTGCAGACTGTAATGCAATGTACTCAAACACAAATGAGTGACATTTTATCTAGTCCAACAGTTGTGTTTCTGACAGTATCATTTAGCTGTAAGCAACCCTTTCCCACCTGTGTCAATAATCAACTCCCATCTAACTTCTGTCCATATGAAGTCATGGGTTTCTTTTTATGATGACATTTCATTATGTGCTGCAATTATTTCTCTAGGACAGTTTAACAAAATGGGTATTGCGATAGAAATTATGGATGTGCATATATTCAAGTAGTTCCTTAAATAGACTGCTTCTGTGATAAAACTTCATAGTTTAAAAGCACTAATGTTCCAAAACCACATTTGCTCCTTAAAAACAGCACTGCAGTTGAAGTTGATAAGTGACTTCTCACATCCAAAGACAAAATATTACAGTACTAGGTCAAGTGAACATAATACTATGAAACAGTCTCAGTTCTATTGATGGACAGCTTTCTATCTACTGGTTAAAAATGTGTGCACATTTTATTTATACATTATGATATGTATTTGCTCTGTTGTTCGACTGGCTGGCTACCAAAATAATTGTGCAATATACTGGTTCAGGAACAAGGAACTTTCAAATAGAATTATACATAAATCAGAATGTTGAAAAAAGCTAGGGTTGTAACAAATGTTGGTGATACCAAAACTGTTTAGGTTTGGTGGTTTATGATGGCTCACGCAACAAAGAGCTGAAAAAAATGCAAATCTCCAAATTGTTGAACAATGAATATACGTTACATCAGCGATGAACCTACCAACGATTGCTTCAGATTGTAAAAAAACTACCAGGGGACGGGCGGAACAAACTAGACATTGTTTGTGCTCATCAAAGAAATTACTGTAACTTCAAGTCAAGTTTTACCACCATTGATGTGCAGTGATCATGGGGTTATAAAGGTTAATTTGTTGCTATATAATTCTGCCAAACTGAAATCTAAGCCAATGCACAGAAGGTTAATTACAGATTATATGGAAGCAAAACAATCACTATGTAAAACTAAAACTGCAGATATACTGTGTAAAGTTTTGAAAGAGAAACTGTTTGAGTGCAAAAATTCAAAAGAAATGTTTAACATCAGAATCTAGGCATATAATATCAGGCATACAATATCAGGTGGATATATTTCCATAACGACAAGATATCTGATTATGGTAAGAGACAAAAAATATAAGAAATGGAAGAGAGGTAGAACTACAACTTTGAAAACTGAAATAAACAAACTGGACAAACAGATTAAGCATAGTGTCAGGCAAAATCAAGAAAAATTTGAAGAAAATTTATATAAAGATATTGATAGGAAACATTTTTATAGATACATAAGATGTGGAAGGAGTAAAGACACACAAATTGATAAACTGTGTGCAGATTCTAAAATGTATTCTCAGACACAACAGATTATAGATATATTTATAAAATTTTATGCAAAACAGTTTGGCTCCACAAAAGGGGTGGTAAGCTGTCCTCGTGACATCCAGATAACCCCAGATACTGGAATCAAATTAGATTATATTGAAAAAGAACTGCACAAACTGGATCCAAGCAAAGCACAGGGAGGAGATGGAATTAGTAACAATGACCTGAGAACACTTAGGTTCATAAGTGTGCCTTTACAAGCCTAGCCCATAGGATTAACCTGGCATCATGTCACCCAACCTTAGTTCCCAGTGCCTCTGTCGAGTAAAGCCACTAGAGTGATCCCAGGGGTGAATTTTCTATTTCCCATCCACTCATCAACATTTTTCTTGAAGAGGGCCAGTGAGGTGCTCTGCTTGACTTGTATGGAAGTCTATTCCATAGCATGGGCAGTCTCTGGGTTATGAACCTGTCCTTCCAGCACGTTCTGTTGATTGTGATAATGAGGTTGAGGTCTCTGAAGTGTGTGGTGTGGAGGGATTGAGATTTCTTTAGATGTAGGATTTTTAACAGAGCTGGACCAGACATGGCTTTGTAAGTCAAACAGAGATCACCTCTAAATAGGCGATGTGAGACAGAGAATAGATGGAGTTTTTTAAATCTGTCCATATAGGACAAATGTTTAAGGCCTGGGATCCTCTTTGTGAGGTACTTTTGTGGCCTCTTCAGTTGTTGCAGGTGTTTAGTGAAGTACATGCCAAATGGGGCATTGTACTCAATGACTGGCCTACTGAGGGTAGAGTAGAAGGAGTCAATGACCTCTTTCTTCCTGGATGCAAAACCCTTAGTAATGAGATGTGACACATACAAGGACTTTCTGACCACAGTGGCAATGTGGTGGTCAAAAGAGAGGTTGCTGTCAACCTCTGTTCCCAGATCTCTTATAATGCTGTCTGTGGACTACCATTGATGTGGTAATTCATGGGAGCTGGGTTTTTCCCAAAGAGGATGAAGACACATTTTTTGGCAGTGAACTTAAGGCCATGGTTCTGACACCCATCATTGGTCTCTTTGAGGCCTTGATGTAGAATGTCAACATCACATGGGGAGTTAATAATAGCTCCCAACTTGCAATCGTCTGGGAACTTTGTCAGCCAGAGTCCCTTCATGATGGCTTGGACTTCAGAGAAGTAGATATCAAACAGGAGAGGGCCCAGGACCAAACCCTGTGGGACTCCACTCGTGACTGGTTGGCAGTCTGACTTGGAGTCAACTACCTTCACACTCTGGGTTCTACCTGTGAGCCAGTTTGCAATCCACCTAGTGATCTAGGGGTTTATCCCTAGCTTAGTGAGTTTTTCTATGATTCCTGTGTGGGGAATGGTATCAAAGGCCTTGGCCAGATCAAGGTAGGCTGTATGAACCACCTTGCCTTAATCAGCTCTGTTGACTGACTCAAAGAAGTTGACCAAGTTGAGCAGGCATGATCTACCCTTCACAAAACCAAACTGTGCGGGATCCAGCATTTGGAGATTCCCTATATTCTTGTTTATTAGGTCCATGATAATGAGTTCCACAGCTTTGCATATCAGACTAATCAGGCTAATGGGGCGATAGTTCCCAGGGTTTGTAGTCGCTCCTCCTTTGTGCAGAGGGATGACTGTAGCAGTGTGCCATTCGGTAGGGACAAAGCCTGAGGTGAGGCTGTGATTAAACAGGGCACACAGATGAGGTCCCAGTTCACTCTGTACTTCATGTAAAACACAGCCAGGGATATTGTCAGGTCCCATAGAAGCTGTATTCTTGGCCTTGGACAGTGCTGTTTTACCCTGTGCAGCAGTAATACTTGGTGCCTGGCAATCAACTGGTATTGTGACTGGTCCTTTAGGGGGGTAAAGTTGGCACTAAATCTGTCGGCCGGTATATTAGCAATATCTGTATAGGAGGCACCATTGTGCAGTAGCTCAGAGCAAATCTGGGTATTGCCATGAAGATTCTTTACATAACTATAGAAGGCCTTGTGGTTGCCTTTACTATCTGCTGCAATTCTGTTTTCATAGCTAACTTTAGAGGATTTGATGAGGGATCTCAAGTTTTTGTTGAGGCTGATAAGGGAGTTTATCCAGTCTTGGGACTTCACCTTATTCTGCATCAGTTTCCTCCTTCTGTTGTAGAGTTTGTTCATGGCAAGGGACCATCAGCTTGGCTTCCTTTTTTTGGAGGAGAGCATCTTGGTTCTATTGGGTATGGTGAGATCCATGCATTTGTGTACGTGTTTGTACAGTGCATTGGTGTATGATTCGGTGGTCACACAACTATTTTCCATTCGCATGGGTGCGTGAAGTTAGCCACCTCTGTTTTTAGAAGCCCAAAGTTAGCTTTGGAGAAGTTTTTCATGGTGGTTACCTTTGCTGGAGGGAGTGGAAGGGATGTGGATTTCCAAGGTGATTAGTTTGTGGTCAGATCTAACCAGGGAGGAGTTGACTCTTGGTGTAGAGCAATGGTTGCCCATGTTAGTAATGACCAGGTCAAGGATGTTGCTATCTCCAGTGGGGGTAAGAACGAACTGGTCCAGGGCATTAGAATTAATAAATTCCAGGAGACATTGGGCAAGTGTATTGGTACATGAGTAGTTTTCCCAGGTAATGTAGGGGCAGTTGAAGTCGCCCAGTATGAGAGTGTTAGGTTGGACCCTAATATTCTCCAGGGTGCTTAGGAATGTGGAGTGTGAGTCTTGGGACATGGTTGGGAACCTATAGCAGGCTACAACCTGGATCGCTGTCTTACTCAATGTTAGCTGCACCTGAAGTATCTCAGATGCATTATGTTGGGCTACCAGTCTGGAGGTGTGCGCATCCTTTATGAATATGGAAATACCACCGCCTTTGGATATTCGGTCCAAGTTCTGGGGCCAAAAGGTGTGGAATGAGTTATAGCCTGGTAGTGCAGGGATGCTTTCTGCTGCCTTAAACCAGGTCTCTGTTATGGCACAAATGTCGATGTTCTCCATTTTAAGGAGTGCTTCGAGCAAGTGCATTTTGAGATTTAGATTTCTAGTGTTGAGCAGCATGACCCTCAGATTGCATTTGTTTGTAGCTATTACGGTGGCAATTTGGTCTCTGGAACACCGCCTAAAAAGGCACTATAAGGGTGGCAAGAACCTTGGCTAGTATCTGGAAGCCCAGGGGTGGCAGATGCAAGCCATCTCTGGCAAAGCATCAGGGTCTGTCAATCATGTCATCCCAGGCAGACAGATACTGGATCCCCTTAGAATGACACCAGAAATGTAGCCAGTTGTTGAAATCAATCATTTTCTGCTTGCACTGTGGTATCATTCTGGGTGATGGTAGGATGCTGCTCAGGGCTAGGGTCATACCCACCTGGGCTACATAATCTGAGAGATTCTCCATGTCCCTTTTCATGTAGTCCAGGGAGGTATGTCTCAGGTCATTCACACCCACATGTACAATGACAGAGTCATGTTTGTACCTGTTGTTGAGGGACATGAGTGCATGCATTATGTGGTGGATCCTGGCGCCAGACAGGCAGCTGACTGTTACTTTCTCCTTATTCAACCTAGTGAGTGTGACATTAGTGTGCCTCACTATCGAGTCACCTATGACTAGTGTGTTGGGCATGCTGTTTTGCCTTAGGGGCTTTGGTTGAGTGGCACACTGTGTCTTGTGATTAGTGTTGTCTTGTGGTGGTTGAGTGCATTTGCCTTGGAGGTCTCTGCTGTTTGGGTAGATTAGAGACTTCCTATACTCTGGAACAAGCTACCCATCTATGTCAAGCAAAGTTCTTCATTAGCACTCTTCAAGAAAAATCTTGATGAGTGGATGGGAAATAGGAAATACACCCCGGGGATCACTTTTGTGTCTCTGCTGGACAGTGACACAGGAAAATAACTTTCTTGGGTGGCATAAGCTATGGAACCTTGCTGGCTAGGCTTACGTAGGCCCTTGGGCTGATAGTCTAGTACCTACCTATGAATCTGTGAACCTATTTCTATTGAGAGCCTCCGTGAAGGTGGGTGTGTGGTTTGTGTTTTTATGTGAAGGCAGTGCCGGTGTGTGTTCTGGAGGGCTATGTGTTCCATGTGATGTGGTGCAAGTGTTAACATTCTCCTCATGACCAGCTATTCCGGTCTTGGCTGGAGAGTGCATGGCTTCCAATTTAGATATATAAGTGCATCTCTCACAAGTCTAAGTGTTGGGAGGTAAGAGGAGAGGGTTGTCAGTGTACATGAGGCAGTTGCTACATTGCCTCAGGATGCCCAAGTTCGCCAGGTTAATGGGAGAAAGCACAGGTAACTGACCTTTAGACATGGCTGGAGAGATGGGCATTAATACTAAGTACTGGAGCTGTTTCCTTGTAGAACGTTTAGTGCTGGTAGCACTTTTGTGTGCTACAATAATTGCTACAAGAAGTCTGGTAAAGTGCTAGACTAATAAGTTAGTAAAATTGCCGGAAATGAGATAACTAGCAGATCTAAGGGAAAAATTGAAGAGTGGTCTTTGGCAATGCTCAGAAGCTTACCAACAGTCCTTGATACAGCAAATCTGTATCTGGACTAAATTAGTTACAGAAAAGGTGGGAAATAAGTTCAAACTCGGGCTTTTAAACCAGAAAGTTGAAAGAGATGGAAAAACTGCCCAAACGGCCAATAAACTACAATTTCTGGGCCAGAAACCACTCCTCTTTTAGTAGATAGGCTACCTAGTGCTTACCACTCCCACTGATAAGCTAGAAGGTTTCCCTCCAACACAGAAAGGCTTGGGGGCTCAGAAGCTTACATACAGTCCTGGATACAGCAAATCTGTATCTGGACTAGACTAGTTAAGGATAGGTGGGAAACAAGCGCAAACGTGAGCTTTTAAAAGAGAAAGTTGAAAGAGATGGAAAAACTGCCCAAATGGCCCATAAACTACAATTTCTGGGCTAGAAACCACTCCTCTTGTGGTAGATAGGCTACCTAGTGCTTACCACTCCCACTCATAAGCTAGAAGGTTTCCCTCCAATACAGAAAGCTTGGGGGGGCTCAGAAGCTTACATACAGTTCTGGATACAGCAAATCTGTATCTGGACTAGACTAGTTACATGAAAGGTGGGGAAAGCACAAACGCGGGCTTTTAAACCAGAAAGTTGAAAGAAATGGAAAAACTGCCCAAATGGCCAATAAACTACAATTTCTGGGCCAGAAACCACTCATCTTGTGATAGATAGGCTACCTAGTGCTTACCACTCTCACTGATAAGCTAGAAGGTTTCCCTCCAACACAGAAAGGCTTGGGGGCTCAGAAAGTACAAACAGTCCTGGATACAGCAAATCTGTATCGGGACTAGATTAGTTACAGGAATTATTTTATTTTTTATAGTAAAGTGAAAAGGGAGAAAGGAGGAGTAGAAAATAATTCAATGACCTAATGACACTAGACTGGGAGGAGTGTCCCAGATCAAATTTACAGTAGGGGTGGGCAACTGCAAAGCACCAAGTATAAGAACAAGACACCAATAGGGAGGGAGGGTAGTAAACTAAATCAGTTACATGATACACTCCTTGGCAAGAAATCAGAACAAACAGACAGATGATTAACAAATGGAGACAATTTCCAGTTAATTGCTCTTTGTCCTGCCTTCTGCTGCTTTATTTCTTATGTGGACATTGTATGATCTGCTCCTCCTTTCTTCCTTTATTACCATTATTCTGTGCTTTATACATTTTTCTTACCTTTCCCTTTGCTCTCCCTTCTTCCTCTCCCCTACATATTCCCTTTAATGTATTCCTTTCCCTGTATGTTGCCGAGTTGAGACTAGCTTAGTATCGTGCCTTCTTACTAGCCTCAGCTCTCTCTGTACTTACTTCCTATTTTAAGACTTACACCGTTACACACCAGCTCTCTTCTGTTTGCTTTTCTTCCTGTTATTCAAGCATGGGCCCCAACTGCCATTAGTTGTTCATTTCTACTTCACCTATTTATTTTAAGAATCTCCATTGAAACATTTTGTATGTAGAGTGTTTCCGTCACCATTGAGGCTAGTATTTCATCCCCTCCCTCTTCCTGCATTTGTTTACCTCCTTCATTTCTGTGTCTGCCCTCTGCACCTTCCTGCCTAGTTCCTTGCCTCTGTGTTTTTTAGTTGTCTCCTTGCCCCTCTCAGTTGTCACATGTAAATGAGAGAACAGATCCGTCAGCATATTCACAAGAATGTAAAAGGGAATAACAAAGAGGACGCATTTATCTGTGGTACAACATAATCTGTACCAGCTGTTTTGCCAGTCCTTTGGCCAGCTCCCTGTCTTGTGATTTCTTTTCCTTTCATTTCACTAGCAACAACTCACTACATGTTGCATTTTTTTCTTCTGACATGAACTGCTCCTTCCTCTGTTCATTTGTGTACAGACTTCTGTTTACATATTTATTGTCCATGCCTTCCTCTCTTTCAGCAATTCACTCCAGTCTGCCTTTCCTCTTCTGTTCTATTATCTGTCTATTCTATATGCCCCTGCCCTTATCCACACACTTCTGTTCCCTCGCATTTCAATTTTCTCTTCTCCTCCTCTCCTCCTGCATAATGAATACTTTCTTTCTTTATTTTATGTTCCTTCTTGCCCATTCCCCTAGCATTTTGTTTATGTCTTCCTCCCATCCCTCCTTTCTTGGTTTGTGTAATTGCTGTGGTCTGTGCTGCCTCCAATCTAGTGCCATTACACAGCAGTACACAAAAACCATTCATTAAATGTGGCTAGAGATCAGCATTGTTCTGAGTTGCCTTTTAATAGATGCTGATATTTATTATTCTCCCCTAGCTTCTCTTATTCTTCTAGCATGCAAACACTAACTTTGGGATACGTTGTCATCTAAAGCAGAGTGCTGTTTGTTCTCCTCCCCCACATGGCATAAGAATTGACCCATTAAATAAGGAAGGCAGTGCGGAAAAAAATAGAGGTCACAGTAAAAATTCAAAAACAAGTGACTGAATGCAAATAAACATGGGAGATGCTCTGAACATAATGCCAAGAGAAGATTATAATAAGATTCAGGTCAAAGCCAGAGCTGAAAAAGCCTGATAACAGAATAAATTCACAGACGTCAACCATACTACTTCTGATGAAAGGATGTTTCAAATCAGATGCAAGAATAAAGTAAAAAGTACTTAGAGCACTATTCAATGATTTACAAGAAAAAACAGAAACATACAAATTTACCTCACAGCTAAGTCATCTCTCACAGTAGGAATGCAATAAAATGACATGATTCAAATTTAAAGGCTAGGGATTTAAAATAAACATTGAACTGATGTCAGCATCGACTTTTATGGGCTAGTATAGCAATAACCAAAAACTGAGTGTGGTATATTGAAGATGTACCCACAGTTGGTGCGGTTTAATCATGAGAGAGAAGCCCAAGTGATTAAACAAAGGCACACCCAGGAGATGGTTATTGTTATTATACAATGACATTATTTAAGAAAGAAATTACTTATTTTCTTAAGTAATATATTTGTATAAGTATGCCATGGTGTTCTTGCACTTTTTTGATGTACTGCGCATGCATATGGGACTTACATTCCCATGCTTACTCAGTACATCAGTGCTTTGGAAAGGAAGCAACGGGGAAAGGACTGTCTCTGTTGCTTATTTTTTTTTATTTTTTTATTTTTTAAATAAAGTTTGAAATCCGGACAGTTCAGAGGTAAGAGAGACAGGGCAGGATGCAAGGAAAATCAGGTACTTTTCTTTAGCTTTGCATAACGTACCTGATTTTCCTAGTATTTTCTCTGCCCTCTGTATGTACCTCTTGACCTCTTAGCTCAAGAAAATTGGAAGGCACAATGGGCACTATGGTTGGGCTGACATTTTTGAATGTTAATGTCTAGCTTTCAGTGGTGATTATTTGAGATTGTCTGCTTTAGAATCAGTGTTTGCTACACTCAAGTAGAGATACCAGTTCTTGACAAAATATTTGCTATTTTCTGTTATTTCAGATATGAGAACATTGATAATCGTCCTGAATTCTACAAGCATTAATGTATTACACATATAAAAAAAAAAAGAGTCTGCTTTGGTGATAAACAAGTTATCAACAAGACAATACATTTAAGGCAATAAGGATTGGCAATACTAATAGCATGCTTTGGAAATAAAAGCTGAAGAGTTTGCTGAGGGCCTAATGAAGTTCTATTTGCCCTAATGGTGGGGTTGCACCATCAAGCTGCTCCCACCTTTAAGGGCAATCTACTTTTTGTGACTAAAGCCAGATAGACAATAAAGTTATCAGAAGATGAAATTGTAGAGAAGAAGGCAAGATGAAAGTGTATGCTGAGGCCAAGAGATGAAGAAGAGCCAAGAAATATTTATATATATATATGGGACCCCTTCAGAATTTCGAATCTTAAAACTTCGAAACCCATATGATCAAAGACCATATGTTCTAAGTTTTAAAACTTCAAAATTCTGAACGGGGATTAGCATACAGCGTGGAATGGGAGATTTCCCTTGTCCTCGCTGTAGTGCGATCTCAGAGTTGGTATATTTAAGTTGCGGGGGGGGGGTGTGCTATACACAGTTTATTTTTTGTTGTTTGTGTTTTGCAGGTCTACTGCACATTTTCGAACATTCAGATGTTCGATCATGTGGTCTCGGCCATATGGAATTCGAACATTTGAACGTTCGATCATGGGAAGTAGACCCATATATATATATATATATATATATATATATATATATATATATATATATATATATAAAGACAGACCGTGTTGGTAAAAAATGGGAACATACATAAACCTCATATTTTATTCAGCCAAGAGCCCTAATACATTAACAATTAAATACAGGGGCCAGTGATCACTGTACCTAATGGTAAACTGTGTTGCCAGACATTCTTTACTTTTAAAATCCAAGCATGAAAGATGTCTAGTGAAAAAAGTGAAAATGATTCTAATTTAGTTTATGATACTTAACCAGCAAGTGAAATCCTCTCTAAAATGTTACTTGATAGACAAGTAACAATGCTAATAAGGTCTCAGGGGAACTGCCACATGAAAACAATAATAATAATAGTATTCATGTTTTAAAAGGATTCTGATATTTCCTAACCTCCTCTGATACTGCAAAAGCTGTTCTGAGTTTGCCAAAGTTCTCCTAAGTCTGTCAAAATATTTCTCAGTTTTGCAAAGTTTTTGTGTACTGTTGGTACGATCCAACCCTAAGGCTGGTGTTTCTATTAGTGTATAATACATATATACAAAAGGTTTCGTCATCAATATGAGATACTTGTAATATCACTTATACATGAAACATAAAACAAACAAAGTATTAGTATATATATATATATATATATATATATATATATATATATATATATATAATATATAATATAGATATAGTAAAAAATAAATAAAAAGTGAATAAAGAACCTATGAATATTGTGTTGTAATGGGGATATATAACACATCATGAGGTCCTCAGTACCATAGGTATAGGTATATTATAGGATTGTTGAATAGTAATTCACAAAAAACAGAAATGCATGGCTAAAGGTAGATCCAAAGAATAAACTAATATGATTAATAAAAATCACATATCTCCTATATAACTCTCCGTACCCTAGAAATAGGTATATTATGTACCATTCTTCTATTGGTTGCTGGTATGTATAAATATTCATGAGTGCTGTATGGATGTAAAATGCTTTTTCACTGAGGAAGGCTGTCAAGCCGAAACCGGTTTGAATAAGATTATATTTGTTTAATGGCATTTCATGCCTTAAGTCTACTTATTATATATTAAATTATTTACAGCTGCACATGCTGGCCTCTTGTGTTTTCTTCTATATTGGTTTGGCCGGGCATACCGTACTGGCGAGGCAAGGGGTTTACATTGTTGAGAAACTCTTGCAGATAGGGATTAATGTTACTAGATGGGTAGCTAATTGTCTCACCAATACAACACACTCTGTCAAAATTGGTGACTCTTCCTCCCACCGGTAGACCTGTCACCAGTGGAGTTCCACAAGGGTCTGTGCTGGACCATTTACTGTTTAGCATGTATCTCTCAGAAGTCCAGCCCAAAGCAGATGGCCTTTGGCTCACCATGTTAGCTGACGACTGGAATCTGTGAACAACCATTGAGTCCCTCAGTGATGTCAACATATTACAAGAAGGGCTAACACAAACAAATGATTGCTGTCAAAACCACGGTCTAAAACCAAATACAAAAAAATGCATTATCATTCCCTTTGGCAAAATGGAATTCCCTTTAAATTATGATATTGACAGCAGCCCCCCCCCCCCGAGTTCCAGTCCAATGGTGCAAGACCTGGGAACACAATTTGATAAGAATCTGAACTTTGACCACCAAGTTTCCACAGTCGTAAGGAAAGCCTTCTATGTAGTGCACCTCATAAGCAAGGGCATAGCATGCAGATCAAGGAGTGTTATAACGCCACTGCACTCGACCCTCATTATGTAGTGCACCTCATAAGCAAGGGCATAGCATGCAGATCAATGAGTGTTATAACGCCACTGCACTTGACCCTCATTATGTAGTGCACCTCACAAGCAAGGGCATAGCATGCAGATCAAGGAATGTTATAATGCCACTGCACTCGACCCTCATTATGTAGTGCACCTCATAAGCAAGGGCATAGCATGCAGATCAAGGAGTGTTATAACGCCACTGCATTCGACCCTCATTATGTAGTGCACCTCATAAGCAAGGGCATAGCATGCAGATCAAGGAGTGTTATAACGCCACTGCACTCGACCCTCATTATGTAGTGCACCTCATAAGCAAGGGCATAGCATGCAGATCAAGGAGTGTTATAACGCCACTGCACTTGACCCTCATTATGTAGTGCACCTCATAAGCAAGGGCATAGCATGCAGATCAAGGAGTGTTATAACGCCACTGCACTCGACCCTCATTATGTAGTGCACCTCATAAGCAAGGGCATAACATGCAGATCAAGGAGTGTTATAACGCCACTGCACTCGACCCTCATTATGTAGTGCACCTCATAAGCAAGGGCATAACATGCAGATCAAGGAGTGTTATAACGCCACTGCACTCGACCCTCATTATGTAGTGCACCACATAAACAAGGGCATAGCATGCAGATCAAGGAATGTTATAACGCCACTGCACTCGACCCTCATCAGACCACTAATAGCATATAATGCACCCTTTTGTATACACCTCACCAGACACCTACAGCAGTTGGACAGACTTCAGAGGTTTCTCACTAAGAAAATACAGGGACTCCAAACCATGACCTACGTGGACAGGCTAAAAGCTCTGACACTTTACTCGGTATCTTATAGGCTGCTGAGAGGTGACTTGTGCCTGGCCTATAGGGCTATCTCTGACCCTGCCCTTATGAAAATGCTGCACATCTGCAAGTCAAATGGCACAACAGTCACTCATTCTAGGAATCTCAACCTAGCTTGTGACATTAACAGGACATGATGGAGAGACAGATATGTGTCCAAGAGACTTCTGTTTCTCGGGAATAGACTTCCTGTTCATGTAAAACAGAGGGCCTCACTGACCCTATTCAAATGCAACCCAGACAACTGGATGGGAGACCAGAAATTCATACCTGAGGTGTCCCTCATGGAGAGCATAGCCGGTGTTAATCACAAACCCTCTCTGTTCATAAATTTCTTCTCTGAACTACCCAAAAAGAACAATTGGGTATACTTGGGATTAACATGACTAGGCTTGTAAAGGCTATAGGGCCGCTACCCCAGTAACCTCCTATGAACCTATAATAATGTCATTCCTTTCCACAGACCATCTAAAAAGTAATTTATAAATGCATTTATTATGAAAAAAGATTGTATCTAAGAAAGCTAATTTCTTTGCAAGCAAAAGAAAATATGGACATTTCCTTTAAAAAACATATCCATTCAATGTCTGAGTATGCTTGCACACACACACACACACACACACACACACACACACACACACACGCACACACACGTGTGTGTGTTCGTACAATGTATATGTACGTCAGATTATCAAAGTACAAAAAAAACTGTCTGAAAAAACATTGATGCAAAAGAATTGAAGCACATAACATTGAAATAAAAACCCCACAAAACTCATGTATTTTTCCAGAGGGGCAACTCCCCTGCATCCCCACACACCCACTGCTAATTACATGTATACCAATTCCAAGATTTCTCAACAGTGGGGAAAAGGTAAATTTCCCGAACCCCACTTTTCGAGATCTTGCAGGAACTTAACACTGGCATCACATCTGCTGACGTAAAAAAACATTTCATATTAAAAGTATTCAATTATATGGATGTTTTCATAATATACATGTGTCTGTGTATGCATGTGTGTTCATCTGTATGTGTGTCTGTGTGTATATGTGTATGTGTCATTCCATTTCTTGTTGTTAAATAGACGTTCAATGAGTTACAATGCACCAATCTCATTGATTTATCCTAACTCAGTGAACCTCCCTTCCAAGTATTAACATGGGTCTTGCAAAGGAGCAAGTCCGATCTTCCCCATGGCAGGATGTGATTAAATGGGTTCGTCGAATCAGGTCTGAATGGATCCTTCTCAATGTAATGAAACCTGACTAAGCAACTCAGCCAACTGAATGGAACCACAAATATATATATATATATATATATATATATATATATATATATATATGTACACACACACACACACACACACACACACACACACACACACACACACACACACACACACACACACACACACACACAAACACACACACACACACTCACACACTCACACACACAGACATACAGACATACACACACACACACACACACACACACACACACACACACACACACACACACACATATACATATAGGTCCATATTGTTATATCAAAGTTACGGAACTTTGCACTGCATATGGTGGTGACCATATGATCATATTTCTGTAACTTCAATGTTTTATACATAGAATGCACACATTGGGATCTGGAGGATTTACCCTTTCCCCACTGTAGTGTGATCTCAGAGTTGGTATTTATAATTAGTAGACAGTTTGGGGTACAGGGGGGACTTTTTTTTTTTTTTGGAGTTACAAAACATTGATTATATGATCCAGACCATATGCAGTTTGAAGTTCTGTAACTTTGATGTAACAATTATGGGCCCGTACTGGTACATCAAAGTTATACTATCTCAAACTGTTTTGTATGGAGATTGTGGTGCAGTGGGGATTGGAGACTTTCCCTTTACCTCAGTGCAGTGCAATCTTAGAGTTGGCATATATAATTAGCAGGGGGTATTGGGGGTGCAGAGGGTCTTGTCCTCCTGCAAAATACAGAGTTTTGTTATTTGTTTAGTGTTCAAAGTTACAGAAGTTACAGAACTTCAGTTATATGGTCTTGACAGTATGCAGTTTGAAGTTTCATTATTTCAATGTATCAATATATATACCTTCATTTTAGAATGATGCAAATGCTGCACTGTAAAATTATTAAGAATGGGGATATACTATCTGAGTGTCAGAAAGAATACTTGTTTTTACAACAAAGTATTCCATCTACCTTCAAGGCAGTGTGACCTTGTAGTTACTGTGTCTAGTTTAGTGAGGTGTAGGGCATAGCAGGCTAGTCAGAGGTGCAGGAGGACATACCTGCCCTGAAAAAAGATGTGCTTCTAATTCTTTTTAGTGGATTCTTTGTTTAGTCTGCTGTTACTCATTATACAATGCAGTGTGCTAACTATGCAGTCTGCAACATTTTCCTATTGCAATATCAGCACTACAAATGCCAACAGTCAAAAAAAGACCAAAAATACAGGAGAAGAGCAAATCTTAAACATTGATCTTCTCATTTAAACTTCTTTTTTGCAGGGGGAAAGCCCACCTACATCTCCTGATGTCGGGGGCAAGTCCTGCTCACTCCCCCAACTTGCATATACTAACTCCAAGATTGCCATGCATTGTAAAAAAAGGGAGTATCCTGAGAAAATATCCATCTCAGACTTAATAGATGTAAATCCTTTTTTCAGCCATTCAGTCTCAGTGTTTTGGGACTCCAACTAGTTGGTCCCGACATTTCAAATGGTCACCATCTGGAGCTCTTACTTCAAAACTTCAGTCATCAGTAGCTGTTATGTTAAATCTATTTAAAGAACTTCTGCTTTACTTACTATATAAATGGTATGGTATGGTTCATGTTTTAACCAACTCAGCTGTTATTATACAAGTTTAACTCCTTTCCTGTTTAAAAAAATATATTTTCCAGAATATTTTAGCAGATAAATTTAAAGACTGCTAAAGACTGTACATAATCTCCTAGTCAGCTAAACTGCAAGAACACACACTGCAGTGATTCAAGCAATCAAAACCTGTAATTCTGCTATACTTTAGATAAATAAACAAATGTGCATTATTATCTTTATTGGACAGGTCCATTTTAGTTTTTTTGTTTTTTTACTTTGGTTTAATATAACAAATTCAACTAGGAAACTTTCAAATATTAATGATGTACTTACATATTTACATGTGTGCATAATGTTAAAATAATTTTGTTTTATATATTTATTCTGTAAAAATGTATTAATATGCTTACTGATGCATTACAGAAAATACATTTGATATAAAGTAATGATTAACCTGTGCTGTAAAAGATGCTACAATAAGTCTGTAGTGGATACTGAACCTGTGTATGTTCCCCCATAAAAAGGACAATGCAATGCTAGGGAGTGCACAGCAAACCTGAAACTTCTGCTAAATTATCTAGCATCTAGGCATTGTTAAATGCTTCTAAATGCTTTGGAAGTCTCCAGCAGTATTAATCATGAATGGGGCTTTCCTGGTAATACATCCAATCACCAAACACCCTTTTGCAGGTGTTCTCACTGGTAAGATTTAAAAGCTGCTCTAGAAATCATTTTTTCCATAGGGAAGCATTGACTACTCCTGAGTGGTCGACAGTGGTGAACAGTGGTAACATGAGGTAGCCATTGGCTTGCCATGAATCAAAAAGCAAGAAAGCAGAAGTGCAAATTATGAATTCTGCACAAGTCAAACTATGCAGTATTCTCTAA
Source organism: Protopterus annectens (assembly GCF_019279795.1). Classification (NCBI taxonomy): domain Eukaryota; kingdom Metazoa; phylum Chordata; order Ceratodontiformes; family Protopteridae; genus Protopterus; species Protopterus annectens. Next base: position 921,309,587 of record NC_056737.1, on the reverse strand, counting down.
TCGGCCTGTTAGCAGTTTTTTGTTGTTCACATGAATCCTGAGTTGATTTTGAATCAATAGATTCTGTAGCAAAGAGTTAGTTGGTGCATGCATTTTTTTGAAGAGGACATGTTAATTAGTTTCAAGTTGCTGATACGATTAAATGGAATCATATCATTTAAACCTCACCTGCCCTGAATATTTATATTACATGCCTTCAAAAAATCAACCCAGTCTATGTGATACATGTATTCTGGGACTGTCAGTCAATAATTTTGCTGGCATCATCAGACCTTGTTGCCCTTTGCCCTGTCTCTTCCAGCTTTAGTGAAGCAGTGATCTGTCCTGTGAGTTCACAATACATACTAAATACTGTCAGTGCATAACAATTTGTGCAGCCATCTCAGATATAGTGAAATGTCACACTCCTGTTGCCGTAGATGACACTGGGAGACTTAGTAGCACTGCTGGAACAACAACAGGTGATATTATTAGCCTTTTTGCTCTTTAAGTAAACATCAACGGACAACAATTTACTAGAAACTGTACAGAAAAACTAAACAAATGCATAACAAAATAGGCAGATGATAAGATAGTGTCTCTGCTGGGTAGACAATTACTTTAGTCCTGGCTGAAGGAGGGAAGGGTGGTTGCCAGGATAGGGATATTGTTCTTTCCCATCATTACAGTGACCTCTTATTTGATTGTAATATTTAGGAGTACAAGGGAGTTGGGAATATGTGGGCCTCTGCACCCCAAAGAAAATCTTTGGAATTTAGTTTTTCATTTTGGACAGTGCTTATGTTTTGTGCATACATACATACATCTATCCACAATCCCTTTTCCCATTTTTGCACATGAGGTCAGGATGTCACTTCAACAGTAACAATCATCTAAAGCCAAATTTCATGCTGCCATATGGCTAGTCCTGCCACAGTTGTTCTTCCAAACCACACTGTCACACTCAGATGCACACTCACAACTATTGCCAATTTAGAGTGTCCAGTCCTCTTACTGCATGTCTTTGGAATTTGGGAGGAAACCTGCGCAAACAAAGGGAGGACATACAAACTCCACAAACAAGGAACCTCAGTCAAGAATTGCACCTGTGAACCTCTTGCTGTGATGGACAAAGCTGTCCACTGTCGCACTGTGCCACCATTTTGTGTATAAATTTTCAGTGAATTTAGTTTAGTGATTTAGTTTTAAGTGGTTTTACAGCACCTCCACTTTAGTTTTGTCATTGCTGCTGTAGTCATTAGTTAAATATTAACCTTCATGATAGACAAATATATGAGGAGAGCTAGAAAGAGGAAAAGCAGTAGATACATTTAGAATTAAAAAGACAGGAAAGAATTCTAGATGTGGAATGCAGACTTGAAATCTGTGGAGTTTAAATAGTTGAGATAAAGAGGGCAAACAGAAAGGTAAAGCATGCTGATCAAATTACAAAATGCTAGAATCGTATAATGGGAGTCATGGAGAAGCCACTTTCAGTTAACACTCTGTATGTGGCAGATGCAAACATTTAGGGAGGTATTATTGCAATTTATGATTTATCTAGGGTGGAGACTGTGGAGATTTGGGTGTCAGTGAAGTTATAAGGAAAACAAAAAGCAAACTGATCTTAGTGTTTCTTGCAATTCCCGCAGAATTCTTTTTATACCAAGATCTGGGGACAAAAGAATCTGTTAACTGGAAAGTGGGACGGGTATTAGTAATAATGGGGAAAGAAGAAAAAAATCTTTGAAGGGTAGTTCACTGAACTGGAGAATAGAAAAGCTAATCTGTTTCATAGAATTAACTTACTTATTCGCACAGTTCACAGTGTTGTTGCACACTGATCCCACAGAGACAACAGCTGTAACCTTTGGTCTGAGATAAAACCATCCATTGGACCAGTTGTGTTGGGGCAGTTGGAACAAAATCAACTGATTCTTGAACACCTGTAGAGTAGCCAAAATAGGCAACAGAAATATGAATGGACACGGCAGCTGTAATCGGATGCTGCTGCACATGTGTATATGTGTGATTACTGATCAGTATAATGTATCCATCTGTAGCAGTTATTATGTTACAGAAAGTACACCCTGTTCATTGCTTTCAACATAGCAGAATTAAATTGCATTGGCAATACAAGAATTAATAAGTAAAAAATGGATGACGGAGAAAAAACAAATTTCACCAATAATCACCACAGATCTCCATACCAGGATCCAATGAAGGCAGTCCCACAGCTTGGTGTAAAAGGCCAATGTGAAAAAAACTTTTTTTAGTCCACAGAGAAACTTTCCAATCCACAAACACGAACTTGAACGCTGTATAGTTATAAAACTTTTATTGACAGCACAGCACAGCACGACAATGTTCAAATGTTCCAAGCAGAAAAATTGCAAGCAAAAAGATTTAGCGCTTTCATTTCCATAACAGGAAACTTCATCAGAATACAAGAATTAAACTACCTGCTGTTTCGTGGTGGCTAATGCTCTTGAGAAATTTTAGTTCAACATGTAATGTGGGTTTGGAAATGCAGTCAAAATAACCACCTAATATTTTTAAATCATATCATAAGTGCTTGGAACAATGGAGATAAAGATGGATTTCTTTTTGTGGAGCAGAAAATACACAATGAATTTTCACTGTGCAGATAGTGACAGGATAAATTCCGCTTAAGTATATGACTTCCTTAATATATTAAAGAAATGAGGCATTAGGTTTAGCATTTTCAAAAATAGAACATCACTGGCTATGTATGCAAATCAATGGTGTAGTTATACAGGATGATGTTAAACAACACCTCATTCGTAGTTTGCAGTTGTTAAATATGGGAGATACAGGAAATGTACCCACCTGTAACTTTCAGAGGAAGTAAACCGATCACATGAATTTGGCTTTAACTGATATAGGTTATACTGATAACAGTGATATCCATCATATAGCTTAAGGTGCCACTGCAAAGCAAGAGATCTGGGTTTGATGATCACATGCTCTAAGAAGTTTACGTTTGTGACCCTGACTAAGTCATGTAACTTCCTTGTGGTCTTAGTTTTGTGTAAAATTAGTTTAAATATTCCAGATTACTATCTGGTCAGCAATTTGAAAAAAAAAAAAAATACATAAAATAAACTGAAATACAATCAACCCCAGCTCCAAAACATTATGGTAAATGTTACTTTGGAGGGAATATTGCAAGATAGGCCAACTGTCTGTGTAATACAGTGTTGTAATAATATTTGGAAAATTTTATTCACTAGAGTTCTTATCTCAGCTGGTACCAAATATTAATGTCAATGTAATAAAAGAAATGACTGTAGTTAATATTTTTAATTCTCAGATGAGCATAAGCTTTGAAAATACAAGCATGGATTCTTTTTACATGTGCTCAGACAACATGTTTTGCCTAAAATTTCCTCAGTCATCGTATATTTCAAATGCCCAATTCTTTACACCATTGCTGGCATTATTATACCTTGTTCATCTGCATTCCTAAGCAAGCACAATTAAGTTTCCCTGGTGGTTATGGAAAGTCTCTGTACTTGCATCCTAGAACAATTTTAGTAATATCACATAATCATGTTTCAGAATGAAACAAGCCACACCTTGGAGAATAACTGATGCAGTCAGATGCATTTTAATGTAACTTTCATAAATGACTGCATTAACTTAAAGTTAATTGCGTAAAAATACTAAAGGTAGTGCACAATGAGTAGCATATAATGACACAGTCCTACTATGTGAGGTAATGCCTCCTTCACTAAAAAGCACTGGTCTTTATAAGGGGGGAGGGGTCCAAATGTACCAGCACCCTATCAAACAGGGGAATGCTAGTACATTTCCACATATAATTGCTACATTGAACTCCTGAATGTTTGAAACAAAAGTATACTAGGAAGAGATCATGCTGCAAAAACAGTTGTGCAATGGGTTCCCCAGAAAAGTATTTACATAAAATCATCTTTGCCAACTCTGATTTCTACTCTATATGTAATGCATGTATATATTGTGTTTTTTCATTCACTCTGTGTATAATATTATTTATCTATTGCCTTTATTCCCTCAATCCAACTATGATAGTCACATTGTATAATATGTATATTGTATATATATATATATATATATATATATATATATATATATATATATATATATATACACACATGGGTCTAGTTTGACCCTTCAAAATTACAGTTCTCCAAACTGCAATTTCCCAGATTCAGTTTTTGCAAAAGTGCATTTATCCAAAAATGCACTTTCGTGAAAATAATTTCAGCGAAGAGAGGGTGTCATTTCCGGGATCCTGTGGTGGTGCAGGTATGGTGTTTCTTCAGTGGTGTATGGGAGGGCTGCTTGCTGTTGTAGATAACGGTACAGTGAGGATAAGGGAATATTCCCCACTGTAGTGCAATCTCAGAGTTAGTATAGGTTTGCCCCCTGCATACATGTATTCGGACGACAGCAGACCGAGTGTAGCACACAAATTATTTAATGTAAAGCGCTTAGGCTTTTAAAATGGTGACAACATTTATTTGCTTTTTATCTGAGGAAGTTTGCTGATCTTGTCAAACGAAAAGCACTTTATATTAAATAATTTGTGTGCTTAGTTTGTTTGCCATGCAGTTACGTATATAAGTATAGACAATGCCAAGCAGATTTGATAGGTTTGTGGACAGACAGTTTTTGGTCACCGGATCAGTAATGACCGACTGGGAACATAGTTGTGTAGAATGTTATTTAGTTGACAAGGAGATGGATGATAGATATTTTTTTAGGTGGTAAGAAGCTGTGTGTATGTTAATTGATGTGGTAGTTCTAACCAACTTATGCTTTTTAGTGCTATGCAGTTTTGGGTTCTGAAAGTGGTGTTTGCTGCAAATTTAGCACTCTTGTTATAACCGTGTTTATATTTTGATTTTTGTGATGCCTAGAGATTAGTAAGGATAATGTCATGTAACTATTGTATAAATGTTGTTTTCCCGGACTGAGGCTGAAAGAGGTCCATCGGGATCAGTCCTCTACTTGGTTAACAAACTGAAAATAAATATATACATATACATTATTTTGTGAGGCTTCATGCTCTAGCAGTGAGAGCCAGAAAACCAAATCCCCTTAAAATGGAAAAAAAATGATCAAATGACACTATTCAGAGGAAATGTGGTTTGATCAAAAGCAGAAGAGAAATATATAAATCAATGTTTTGTTTTGTTTGTTTTGGGGTTTTTTTTTTTGTTTTTTTGCAAATGAGAAAGCCCTGTATACCACCTTAGTTAAATATATTATGTTCAGGACAAAGGTCATCTTTATTAAGTCAAAATAGAACTGTAGTTCAAGAAATCATAAAGCATCACATACACATCAAAGAAATACTGGTGTTCAGTTTTCTGGGCAATGAAAAAATTCAGCATAGTATGCTTCTACTGTGATGAGTGAAATATTGTAAACAGAGAACAAAAACTTACCTCAGAGAAGTTGTGAATTTGATATTATCAGTGAATTTGTTGTACAATGCAGATGCTTGATGTTTTAATAAAACAAAATTTTCCTTAAAAGTAGAAACCAGAGGGATAATGTAACCATGTTGATATTTTTAAGACTTTGCTTAGCAACTTAGTAATAAATAAGCATCTGTGTATTCAGAGTTGGGTATTGTTCAATTAACTACAGACAATAATATCTGCTATTTTGAGACCGGGTAAACAGGGGAAGACATGAATGCGTCTCAATTTAGACCACTGACTATAAAGTTGTGATGTATTTGAACCATAAATCTGGAGCCTTACTTAGTGAACTTGTTAAACAAAGTTGTAAGTAATGAGATGCAGGATAATAAAACTGACACTGAAAGTCTGTTGTATGAAAATAAAAGAAAATGAGTCAGTATAGCTTCAGAAGTGACGCACACAGTGAGTATAGGAACGGGACTTCTTGGTGTTGTGCTTATATTATAATATATTATATTATTTTCATTTTCATCAACATATTAACAGCATATAGAATTTATAAAACTTAGGATGGCCTGAATTATGGAACTAGAATCAGTGAATAACATCTATTCACACAGCTTGCGGAGTTTACCCACCAGGATAAAACCAGAATACATACATGTCATTTTGAGTAGATAAATCTCACATCATCCATAGGAAGAGATTATCAACAAAGCTGTTTAACAACGATTTTGTACCTTTTTGAAACAAAATTGTGTGAAAGACCTTTAATGAGATTGTGACTGTATTCAAGCTGGAGGGATCAGTGTGCCCTGTGATCCACAGAACTAGGTTGTCTCAAGTTTGCGTAATTAGCAGGGCCATCCTTGACAGAATGGTATAAAGAGAGCAGCCTGACTAAGAATGATATATGAAATGTGACCTAGTGATGTTCAAAGAATAAGAGGACCTCAGTGGAAACTAAGATATAGCGCTACATCTTTGGGCACAAGTCTGCAAGTAATATTTATAGCCAGGTCAGACTTAGTCAAAAATCTTTGAAGAGCCAGTATATGATTTCATTATCCACAATAATAATAACTGGAGATCAGATGTGTTTCCAACCAAATGGCAGACTGGAGAAGGTTGGATTAAGATGCATTAGTCCCTAGCAATGGAATTTGGTTCTTGGTATGTGAAATGTCAAATGGAGAATGAGCCAAAGATTGTATGGTGGGATCAAACATATCAGATAAATACAGTTGATCTTACCTTTACACATAGCTTTAGTTCTGGTACCAGACTTCTTGATTAGAGTGGACTTTCTTCTACACTGGAAGTACCCACATCCTTCTCCCAGAGATGCAATGGACCAGTGTGTGGACCTTCACAAGCCCCTGCTTGGGTGCTGTTTCTATGGAAGCTGTGCCAGCAGATGATAGTTTTTTTCTGGATTTCACAGTCATAGCACTATTTGCTGTTTGTACAAATGCATCTAAGAGCTATGGACTGTATTCAGTTTTCTTGGAGACAGTGGATTCAATGCTTTGTAGGTCATCACCTTCTGACTTTGTAGTTCTTCTGGGAATCTTCAATGCTCATGAGAGGAAAGACGAAGATACCTTCACTAAAATTTCACACGCCTCAAAACCGAGGCGGAATCCTTCAAAGCCCCCGGGCCTGTGGAAAATACGGCCCAGACTGCAGAATCCTTTATAAACGCATACTATGAACACCTTCAGGAATGCATGGATCATGCAATCCCATATAAAACCAAGACCCAATCCTCCAAAGGCAGACGTCCTGTCTGGTGGACCCCAGCCATAAACAAACTATACAATAGAAGGAGGAAGCTACTACATGATACAGCAAAATCCCAAAAAGGGAAGGCATCTCTGATCAGTATTAGCAAAAAACTACAGGCACTCATAAAATCGTCTAAGGCCAGCTTCGAGAGAAAAATTGCACAGGACACTAAGGATAATCACAAGGCTTTCTTTAGTTATGTTAGGAACCTGGGTGGGAATTCCCAGATATGCTCAGAATTAGTCCAAAATGACAAAAAATACACCGAGCCCACAGACATTGCCAACATCCTAGCTGACAGGTTCAGTGCAAACCCCCCCCCCACCAAAAGGGCAAATATCTATCCCAACAGAGTGCTGCCCCCCCCTCCTGACATCTCAGATGCTCAGGTAAGAGCTGCCCTCTCCAAAGCAAAAAACACAGCATCAATGGGACCAGATGGTGTCCCGGGCTGCGTCCTACATGAACTCCAAGAAGAGCTAAACCCAAACATAAAACTACTGTTCAATCTTAGCCTTACTACAGGATATGTACCCAAAGAGTGGCGTACAGCAACAGTGGTCCCTCTCCACAAAGGTGGTGCCTCAACGGATCCTGGAAACTATCACCCCATAAGCCTGACTAGCTTGGTCTGCAAAGCTATGGAAAGGATCATCATGGACCTCATAAATAAAGATATTGGGGACCTACAGACACTGGATCCTACCCAGTTTGGCTTTGTTAAGGGCAGATCCTGCCTCTTAAACCTGGTCGATTTCTTTGAAACAGTCACCAAGGCCATTGGGGAAGGTGGTCCACACAGCCTACCTGGACCTAAAGCCTTCGATACAATACCCCACTCGGGCATTATAGATAAGCTCACCAGCTTAAATATAAACCCCTATGTCACTAGATGGGTTGCAAACTGGCTCAAGGACAGAACCCACATGGTTAGAATTGCTGGAGCCATGTCAGACTCCAAACCAGTTACAAGTGGCGTCCCACAAGGCTCAGTCCTGGGACCTCTCTTGTTCGGTATATATTTCTTGGCGGTACAGGCCAACACAGAAGGACTGTGGCTGACCAAGTTCGCAGATGACTGCAAACTGGGCACCATAATCAACTCTCCAGCTGACACAAGCATCCTCCAAAAGGGCCTCATAGAAACAGACAACTGGTGCCAGAGCCATGGACTCGAGCTAAACGCCAAAAAGTGTATAGTCATCCCCTTTGGCAAAAACAAAGTGCCCACAAATTACCACATAGGTGGTAATCCATTAAGTACAGAAGAAGTCATTAGGGACCTGGGGACCCAAGTTGATAGCAATCTCTCATTTGACAACCACGTGGCCAAAGTGGTTAGAAAAACATTTTATTTAGCCCACCTAATCATGAAGGGATTCACATCTAGATCAGGGGAGGTCATCGTGCCTCTTTACTCATCCCTCATCAGGCCCATAATTGAGTACAATGCCCCTTTTGGGATGTACCTTACCAGACACATGCAGCACCTGGAAAGACCCCAAAAGTACCTCACCAAGAGGATCAAAGGGCTCAAACAGATGCCATATGCTGCCCGGTTAAAGAAACTCCATCTCTACTCAGTGGCATACCGCCTGCTCAGAGGCTATCTGTGCCGGACGTATAAAGCCATGTCCAACCCGGAATTAATGGACATGCTGCACCTCAGAAAATCCAAATCCCATCGAGCTGAGACTTGAACCTCAGCACTGAAATAAATAGGACATGCTGGAGGGACAGATTCATAACCCAGAGGCTCCCTTCACTCTGGAATAAAATTCCAGTCCAGGTTAGGCAGAGTCCCACATTGACTCTCTTCAAGAGGAATCTTGATGAGTGGATGGGAGATCGTAGGTTTACCCCGGCTATCACTTCTGTGTCACTGTTAGACAGAGGCACAGTATACTAACCTCAAAAAAGGCATAGCAAAATTAATTTAAAATGGGTGGCGAAAGCCAAACACACTGGCTAGGCTTATAAATGCCCTAGGGCAGATAGCCTAGTATGAACCTATGAACCTATGAACCTATGATTAGCAAAAACAGCACACCTGATCTGATAGGTGGGCTGTTATGGGACTTCTTTACTAGTCATGCACTGTTTATAATGAATACCATGACTGGATACAAGGCTGCGTATTATTCTACGTGGCACTAAAGCACCTTGATCCAAAGGTCAGTCATTGACTTTGGAGTCATGTCAACAAACCTGAAGCCATGTATTCTGGACACTCAGGTCTACAAAGGTGCAGAATAGTCAAGTGATCACCACTTGATGGTGAGTTGAGTCAGACATATAGGACAGAGCTTTGGCAAACCAAGGAAACCTATATGTTTAGTGAGGGTGCCCTAGAAATGCTGTAAAGATACTTTCATGTGGGATGACTTTAGCTCCACATGCCAAATAGGTCAAGGACATGGAATACAAATTGACTCTGTTCAAGGTCTCAGCAGTTGAGGTAATGGCAAGGAGCTGTAGCCAAAACTTGTTCAGAAGTCATCAGGGAGGGAACTCTAGGATGTAATAGAGAACACTAACAGAGAAGGAAACCACCATGTTAGAGAAAGAGTCCTTCCATGCAGTGACAGCAGGGATCTGACTTAAACTGTTGTCTCTGTCACATGGCTTAGGTCGTGACTGAAAATGGTCTCCAGACCAGTTAACTTTCCTGGTTAAGAAAATTAAATAAATAAAGGTATCCTAGCTTATGTATGTATGCGCGCGTGCATGTGTGTGTGTGTGCGCGCGTATGTATATATTTTCTATTTGTTAAAAGTAAAGCACTGAACCAATTGGACCATTTTCATATTCATCAAGGGGGGTACAGTTAACAATCATAACAAACATAAAATGTCATGCACAATTGTCCTATTACAAATGTTTTGCAAACTGCCAAAATTAAAATCTAATAAGAAGCCTACTTTCGAAATACAGCTCTGAACCAAGTTGTATATTCAGTATGTACTATATGTATATGAACTATCCTAGGAGAGCAAGGTGGGAGAGGTGAAAGAAGTGAAGAGAAGGTGAGAATAGATATTACTTTTGGATAAGTGGTAGGGAGGTAAGAAGAGAGTGGGAATATGTCCGAGGCTTGATTGAATTCATTCCCGGAGGGTACATGTCATGTCTGAAAGACCTGAGTACAGTACATAGGCTGTGTATGATGATATGTACTACTGACAGGTGTTCCAGTCATTAAAGTTAAGGCCTGAGTGTGGGAGAAGTTTGATGAGGCCATGAAGAATGATTATGAGATGGTCTTGGAGTGGTTCTCATAAACCAGCTGGTGACTCAGAAGGGACAGAGTAAGATAATTCCTGGATTACTATCAACAAGTGTGAAAAATGTTGTTGTAAGGAAACTGACAAGGGAGGAGTGAGAAACTCCTGATGTCAGTGGGCAGGCCTTCCCTTATAGTTGCAGTGCCAGGAACAGTTGGCGAGACTGGATCCATTAGGTCACTACGGCAAAAAGGTTTTTGAGGTGACAATACTGCAGGTGTGAATGAGATTTCTCCAGAAAGCATAAAGGTGCTGATTATTGCTGGGGAATTGAAGTTATGTTGTCTTCTATATGTTGTGTGGAAGATGAGGCTAGTAATTCTAGACTGGCGAATTGGGGTGGAGGCCTCATTTTCAAAAACAGGAACAGAGCCACGCGCTCCACTTATATAAGGATCACATTGCACAGCTTCTCTGCTATAGCCTTTGCCACAGTGCTGGTAAGGAGATTTCATCTGATAGGTAAGCCTCTGTTTCAAGAGCAACAATGCAGAATCCATCCTGTCTCTAGAACACTGTATTTACTATTTTCTTTGTAGAGATACTGGTAGGGTCCTGGGAGCTCACCAGTATAGTATATATATGTTTTTGTGGATTTGGAGAAGGTATATCAGTGGTTACCCCTGGAAGACTGGTGGGAGGTACTACAATAGTATAAGGTTTTGGGGCCACTGATACATGCTACTAAATATTTGTGGAGTGAGAGCTGTATCTGCATTGTCAGCATTCAGCTGAGTATGCTCAAGATGGGCATGTGGCTTTTCCAAGGAAATGTCTTGTCTGTCCTTTTGTTTGATATTTTCATGTACTACATATCAAAATATAGCCATGGTTCAAACAGTACACATTCTGGGGACATGTGGACTGCAGGAGAACAGGCCATAACAGGTGGTCGTATATGTTAATAGCTTTGAACTTGTAGTCAGAACTACCATTTTTTGTGTGGCAACTCTCTGAAAGTGAAGGGGTGCTTCAAATTATAAAGTACAATAATATGACTGACTGGCTGTGGTCAGATTTGTAACTTCTGTACTTCTTTTTGTAACTTCACAAATCAAACATTCCCACAAATACAAGTACAAGGTAGCTAAACTTACTTCAGCAGATCAATAAAACAAGATGGGAAATTATTTCATTACACAGTGTTTCCCTCACCTCTGGAATAGACTCATCCTGCAGATAAAGCAGTGTGATATACTATCTTCCATCAAATGGGACCTGGATAATTGGATGGGAATTCATAAATTCACACTAGGCTTGACTTGCCTAACCCTCCTTAAGAGGGGAGGTATAGGTCAGGTTGTGAACTGGCAAGGTGAAATGGTCATGGATTACCAAATGGTAGGATGCATTGCACTGTAACACACTATGCCACCGCCTACACTCCCATGATGGCACTGCCTTAATGTCAGACCACAAAACTTGAATATATGGGGACTAAATGCTCACCAGTTGCTTACTATCATTCTGTGGCAAACATCTACATGTCCTTAAGTCAGCAGAAGATGCAACAATCTGTCTAGCTGCCACCCTGTTCCCTTTTGGATAGCTGAAGAGTAAAGCTATGTAGAGCATTCAGCACTACCTCCTATGGTGTCATGAGTGTTATATTTTCAAAATGTATATTGCACATTAGTACAAGCATACCACTGTTTATTAATGTCACACATTTCCATAAGTCAGTTTGTTTCTTTTGTCTGTGTACCTTTGAATGTCTGGCAGCTGTGTGTACTATTATGTCTGCTGACAGTCACAGTCCCTTTCTGTCCTCCACATGAAAATCAATCATATGTCATGATGATTCGCAAGCAGTGTTTGCCCTCCTGAATCCTAACCCTAGCTTCTATAGGTTCATAGGTAAGTACTAGGCTAGCTGCCCTTGCGGGCCATTTTGAGCCTAGCCAGTTTCCCTTTTTTCTGCTCAAATTAACCTATTTCCATTTAGTTAATGACTGGCCTTCCTAATCCCATGGCTGATAATTATATCTTACCCCTAATGAGAATACCTAGGATCATACCATAGATAATTTGAGTTAACCCATTCATGGAATAAAGCATTTAGGAGCTGTCCCTGTCCATTAGTAGTACAGGTGGCAGTAAATTTTGTTTCCCATCCATAGATCTACGTTTCACTTGAAAATGGACAGGGATGAGCTTTGTTTTATGTGGATGGGGAGTTTGTTCCATAACAGTGGTATCCTCAACAAAAATAAAACTGTTCCTACAAACCATTCTGGTGATGTTGCAGAAGAAATTTAGATCCGTAGACTGAGTATTTCTGATGCCATTTTACTTGCTGATGTGCAGTAAATCCATCAGTACTGGGTTGGAGGATGCCTTGTGTGCCAGACACAGGTCACCTCTTACGATATGATATGATACTGAGTATAGTAACAAGGCTTTGAGTCACTCCCTAAATATATATATATATATATATATATATATATATATATATATATATATATATATATATATATATATATATATATATATATATATATATATATATATATACACAACATCTAACTATCTATATCTATAAATATATAGAGATATATGAACTTATAATGAATAGCCTCTGGTGAGTTTGAAACATAATACACTGAACAAACTCACCAGTGATTACTATTAATCTTCACTCAGATTTTCTCAAAAACATGTAAACCAATAGGTTACATTTGCAATTATGAAAAGTAAAACAAAACAAAAAAAAAACAACTTATTATGAGGGGGAAGGCTTCATCTCCTTAAAACCCTGTAGTGGAGGCTCAGGTCTCACACTCCCAGACACTAAATATATTAGCTCCGGGGTTGTGCAAACTCAGAAAATGGCAGAAACCCTTGAATTATGTAATGGGCAATATAATGAACGTTGTGGTTCGCAAAATGACTTGGTTTCACTATGCAATAAAGTGCATGCAGAGATAACTCATATAGTACTTATATATATATATATATATATATATATATATATATATATATATATATATATATATATATATATATATGTACACGCATATAAATCACATCTATTGTCAAACATCCTTTTGCTTGACAAGTGCTGAGGGTGCTGCTTTATGTCAAATGTACACATAGTCAAACTGTCAAAATGCCAAGGTATGTTTTGTCAAGACAGATGAGTGGTGTTTGGAAGAGGTGAGAATGTTTGATTCACAGGTTCATAGGAGGTTACTAGGCTAATAGCCCTAGAGCCCTTACAAGCCTAGCCATATTTATCCTGAGTTGAGAAGTTCGCAGAGGTAAGGGTCTATGGTAGTTAATAACAACTTCCTTTGTCCAGGAGAGACATGGGTGCCACTCCATGAGTGAATTTGCAGTCACCCATCCATTGATCTGGGTTGCCTTTGAAGATGTCAAAAAGGGGCTGTATTTTACATTAATTGGAAGCTTGTTCCATAGAAGTTGCAGTCTCTGGGAAATATATCTATCTTTCCTACATGTTCTGTTCCAGTCAGAGGCTAAGTTAAGATCCGTGGAACAAGTGATCCTCGTGCAGTTTGATTTATGAATGTGTAGCATTTCCAGCAGGGCTGGGTCAGAGACTGCTCTTTAAGCCAGACACAGGTCACCCCTTAGCAACCTGTAGGAAACAGAACAAAGTGATAGGATTTAATTCTATCCATATAAGACTTGTTTTGCGTAACCTGTAATTTCTTGGTGAGAAACCACTGTGGTCTCTCTAATTGTTGCAGGTGTCTGGTGAGGTACATGCAAAAGGGAGCATTGTACTCAATTACTGGCCTGGTGAGGGCCGAGTATAATGGAACCCTAACATCCTTAGATCTAGATGTGATGCTTTTACTTATAAGATGTGCCACATAGAAGGATTCCCTTACTACTGTGGATATGTGGTGGTCAAAGTTCAGATTGCTATCAACCTGAGTACCTAGATCATGTACCACTGGGTCTACACTTAGGAGGGTGCTGTCTATAATGTAATTAGCAGGGATGTCAGCTTTTCCAAAGGGAATAATAATGCATTTTTCTTGCATTTATCTTTAATCCATGGCTTTGGCACCAGTTTATTGTCTGCATTAACCCTGTCTGCAGTATATTAACATAATTGGGAGACTCAGTTTGTGCTCACACTTTGGCACCAGTTTATTGTCTGCATTAACCCTGTCTGCAGTATATTAACATAATTGGGAGACTCAGTTTGTGCTCACACTTTTTAATCATCAGCAAACTTGGTCAGCCACAGGCCATCCAAATTTGCCTGGACTTCTGAGAACTAAATTCCAAACAGTAAGGGGCTCAGCACAGAATCCTGTGGTATGCCACTGGTGACTGGTCTTCAGCTAGAGGTGAAGCCACCAACTTTTACAGTATGTGTCCTGTCGGTGTGCCAGTTGGCTACCCATCTGGTAATGTAGGGGTTAATGCCCAATTGGGAGAGTTTCTTTATATTACCTGAATAGGGTATTGTGTCAAATGCCTTGGCTAGGTCAAGATAGGCAATATGTACTGTCTTTCCCTCACCCAGGGCCTTGTTGACTTTCTCGAAGAAGTCAGCCATATTTAACAGACATGATCTTTTTCTAATGACTCCAAACTGGGTTAAGTCCAGAGTTTGGCGATTACCGATGTCCTTATTAATAAGGTTTGTAATGATTCTTTCCATGGCCTTGCAGATAAGACTAGTCAAGTTTATGGGCCTATAATTCCCAGGGTTGGTTGATGATCCCCATTTGTGTAGAGGGATTACTGTTGCTGTCCTCCATAACTAGTTCACAGGCTGTGGTTAAGCAGGGATTTTAAACATAGTTAAACAATGCCCTGTGATTGTCCTTAGCTAGGGAGGCTATTTTGGCTTTGTAATTAGCTTTGGAAAACTTGACATGAATTCTAATTTGTTTGTTTAAGCTAGAGAGGGTTTCTTCATCTAGTGAACCAGTCCCCTCTTGTTCTTGGACATTATTTTATTTTTCTTGTTGTATGAATGCTAGGGCAACACCTGGTTTTAATCCAGTCAGGTACAGCTGATTCTATACAACTGCTTAGATGGTTATACAGGGCATTGGTGTACACCTCTGCATAGGAGTCCATGTCATCTGCATTCGATGGGGCTTTAAAACTTCTTATACCATCACTTAAGTAGGAGGCCATTTGTCTTTGAAAAAATTGTTAAGCATTTTTGAGCTTGGTGGGGTATCTGGTCTTATAATTACATTCAATGAGACTGATTTGTGGTCTAATCTTACCAGGAAGGACATCACACGAGGAGGGTGCAATGCTGTCCCATGTTGGTGAGTACTATGTCCAGGACATTTGAGCCTCTTGTGAGTGTGCTGATTAGCTGTTCCAGAGCATTTGCATTGACAAAATCCAAGAACCGCTGAGGTTTTACCTAACTGGTAGGTGGATGGGTGTGGTAAGAGGTGATGGGGGATATGTTTGAACTGAATTTGTCAGCCAGCAGGTTTGCTATAGTTTCAGGGTGAGTGTACGTATTACTGTTCATGATTAACTTGACACATTGCTGAGCATTTCCCCTGAGGTTACAAACATAATTAAAACAAAAATTATGGTTATTGCCTCATAGTTTGCTTTTGCAGATTTGGTCAGCTCTCTAATTTGTTTGTTTAGACAGGTGAGTGTCTTCTTTCACTGTTTTGTCTGTTCCTTCTTGGCTTTGGAGAGGACTTTTTTCCTTTTGTTGAATAGCCTATTTATGCTAGGGGTCCACCAGGGTTGTTTATTTTTGCCATTAATCATAGGTTTGACTCAGACAGGTACTTTCTCCTCTATGCATCTATGAATGTGGTTGTACACTGTTTTTAAATACAGCTCAGAGGAGGCCTCAGTGTTATCTGGGTTCAGAGGGGCTCAGAAGTTTAATAAGCTGTCACTTTGAGGTAATTGGCCTCAGCAAAGTACTTAGCTAGTTTGGACTTTGATGGGGGGGTTCTAGGTTAGTTTGAATACTAAAGGAGATCATTTTGTGGTCAGATCTTACCAGGGAGGAGTTTATGCATAGGAGGGAGCAGCATTCCCCCATTTTCATGAGTACTAGGTCTAGGATATTTGTACCTTTATTTGGGGAGCTAAGTTGCTGCAGGGTGTTTGTGTTGATGAAGTCCAAAAACCTCCGAGTAAGTGAATTGTGGGTAGTATAAGTCTCCCAGTTTATGGAGTGGTAGTTGAAGTTACCCATAAGTATGGTGTTAGGCTGAATGTTAATAGATTCCAGTAGGTTTAGGTAGGAGGTGTGGTTTTCCAGACTAATGTTAGGGTTCTGTAGCTAGCAAGGATATGCTAAGGAGTCGCACCTATGATTGGTTGGGCATGGAGCAGCTCGAGTGAGTCATGTTGTCACATCAGTCTAGCAGTGTACCTGTCCTTTATGAACACTGAGGAATCTCCTCACTTTGTTTTATCCTGAGCTGAGGGGTTCAAAATGTATGAAAGGCATTACAGCCTTTGATAGCTGGGGGAGCTTTCTATGGTTTTGAACCATATTTCCATGACTGAACATATATCTTCATTCTCCAGGGTGAGGAGTGCTTCCAGGGAGTGCAGTTCTTTATTGAAATGCCTAGCACTGAGCAGCAGTACCTTTAGGTAATCATGAATGTTTTTTGTTATGTTGGCACAGCCTAAAAAAGACACAATGAGGATAGATAAAGTTGTTGCCAGTATCCGGAAGCCAAATGACGACAAGTGCAAACACTTTCTGGCAAAGCATTGTGCTATGTCAATCATGTCTCCCCAGGATAACCGATATTGGATCCCCTTGTTCTGACACATGAAACTAAGCCAATTGTTGAAGCCAATCATTTTGCACAACACAACGTTGTTCAGTGGACAGTCCACTACCAAGGAGTAAAGAAATGTTTCCTAGTTAAAGTAGATGACAGTTCTACAGCTTCTGAAGGTAATTGTGCAAGAGAGTGGTCAAAGAATGTCACTCCATAGTGGAAAAGTCACAGAAATGCTGATTAGTTGGATTCTTTATAAAAAGAAAAAGACCAATTGTCTCTGGATGACTTTCATATTCACAAACTTAAATTGTGTGTGCTTTTAATTTTTCATACCTGGAATTGCTTATGTGCTTTGCTTGCCCATTCTGCACTGATGCAAGTTTCTTCACTTGCACTATTTTTCTTTGTCTGAGATTATGGCATGCTAGTGAGATGGCAGGGGAGGTTTTAATTTGCTGTGGACATCGGTGGGGATGCAAAGTCACCCCACCCTTATGGGGATGCAGAAGGTAAAGACACATATTAATGTGTCTCACTCCTTTGTATATTTATGTACAATCACTGTTTCTTCATGTCTTTGAAGAGCAATATGTTGCACATACTCAAGAAAAACTTTTGTTCCACTGTATACAAAACTTTTGTTCCACTGTATACAACCAATTGTGTTTTACGAGGCTCTGATCTGAGGAGACAAATCAGATGTGTGACAGTAGCAACCTGAGTGTCTAACAGCCCCCCAAAAGTAAGGGAACGTGACAGTGGGGTAGCTTGAGCACCACTCCATATACAAGTAAACAAATATAATATATAAAAATATAATTAAGTAAATAACTAGTGTCAAAATCATAGACTAAAATTAAATGTGAAAAATGCATTATTGTATCCTTTGGGAAGTCCTCTTCCCTGGAGAACTACCACATTTACAATACGGCCCTAAGATTGACCTAGTTATTTGGGATTTAGAAACTTATATGGACAGTAACTTAAATTTCAACCAACATGTGGTCCGTTGTTATAAGAAAGTCCTTCTATATTGCACTGCCACAAAGGGATTGTCTAGATCTATGGATGTCATTCTCCTGTTTTACTCAGCCCTCATTAGGCCATTCATTGAGTATAATGCCTCCTTTGGTATGTATCTGTCCAGATACATTGCAACAACTGGAATGGCCACAGACATACCTTAACAAAAGGATACAAGGCCTAAATAATATGTCCTACATGGACCATCTCGAAGCTCTGTCACTGTACTCAGTATCCTAAAGCTTGAAAAGAGGTGGCCTGCATCTGGCATCATCTGCTGACCCAGTACTTATGGATTTAGTGCACATCAGCAAGTCAAATGGCATCAGAAATACTTAGCCTTGGGATATCAACTTCTTCTACAATCTCATCAGAATGGTTTGGAGAGACAGGAATATCTTGCAAAGGGTGCTGCTGCTCTGGAACTGACTCCCCGTCCACGTAAAACTAAATTCATCCATGTCCATATTCAAGCACAACTTGGATCTATAGATGGAAGACAAAATTTACCTCAGGACTGCCCCCTTTAATACTAATAGACAGAGGCAGCTCCTAAATACTTTATTTCATGCATTGGTCCACCTCAAATTATTTAAATTGTGATCCCAGTTATTCTCATTAGGGTAATATATAATTACCGATCATAAGATGGGATTGGTAAGGCCAGTCTAACCAAATAAGTAAGTTAATTTGAGCACCAAAAGTGAACTTGGGTAGGCTTAAAATAGCCTGTAAAGGCACCTAACCTATTATTAACCTAGGAACCTATTATGAGCATGTGTAAAGGTCTGAGTTTAAAAAAATAAATAAAAATAAAAAAAATAGATGTATAAGTTTGTGGGGGGGGGACTGAAGAGTATTTTTTCACTTGTACTTTAAATTAGTGACATCTGTGGTCTTTGATTCAGGTGTGAGCACTGGTTGCTCATATAGAACGTAGAAGTGTGTTGGAGTATTTTGAACAGGTTTACCAGGAGTTTTTGCTCATATACTCACCAGATGCACAGATCAGAACAGTAAGGAGCCTTTTGGGAGGTGGGGTTAATTTTGATTATTTTCAACATAACCTTGGTAAAATTCTAGATGCTGACAAAAGAAACAGTTTTCTTTATTTCAGCTAGGAAACAGTGTCAGACTGTGTGCCCCACGCTTTTAAGATATGAGGACATTGACAGTGGGGGAGCTAGCAAATAAATTTGCAAAATGTGGCTGGTTTGAACTGCTTTATGGGATATGAACAACGAGTAACTGCTGATGGATGAGGTGCATGCACTAAGGAGCGTTCACAAGCTGAGGTAAAATGCCAGCATTTCCTTTCTTCAGACTGTCAGCTAACCAAAATAAAGACTTGTCTTTAATTACTTCTTTAACTAGAGTAATGTATTGTAAACAACTTTCCAGCTCATTTGAATTTCTCAGTCTTAACACAGGAACAACAAACTACCATAACGTTTTCAGTAATTAGCAATGAAATTATAGCTACTGTGTGAAAGGTAACTTCAGAAAAGGTAGTAGACCCATACAAACTGCATACTGAATTATATAAATACTTCCAAACTTTTTCTTTTCTTCTCACCTTTTCTCTTTTTTGTGAGAAGTTGAATCATGACATACAGAATAAAAGAATGCCACCTTCATAAAGAGACGCAAGATGTCTGTGATCCTCAGGACAAATTAAGGCCTTACTCATCCAAAATCCTCTATGCCTATTTCTGTTTTTCATAATGATTATAACAATTCCTGTCCTTAAGTAGCACCCTAGAGAGTTATCTGATGGATGGAGACCAATATAGTTTTTTTTCTGGCCCTGGAAGAAAACTATAAGACACTATTAATAAAAACTACTACATATAGAAAAGGCACTAAAAAGACTTTAATTGCTGAAAAATCCTTTGGAAGGAGGAGAAGGTTGCATCTAACATCAGCTTTTCAGTCCACTTAATAATATGCATTGCAGGCATCCAGTTCAAAATGAATGGTGGCCTGCCTCTTCCCTTACAAGAGTGAACAGTCAGGAATGTCTACTCTTCTGTATCATTTTTGCCCAGCCACGCTTATTTAACCTACTCACTATTTTGGCAGTCTATCATGGTACAGAATAAACTACAACCAGACATAACTGCTAAGCATAATTGATGTCTAAGTTATCCCCCCCAAAAAAATATCTCATAGGCTGAAATAAACAAATCTTTAAAGATCTAAGAATAAAAATGTATCCACTATTGCAGGACACAGACTCCAGATCTATAAATGTAGTAAAGTATCTATTGTGATAAGCATATTGCCTTTTAGCTTGGCTCCATGGTACAGAGGGCTAAAGTCCTAATTACAATTCAGGAGACTGAGGTTCTGTCATTCGGGGGAGCCAAGAAGGGAAGGAAGCAGTGAAGGGGCGCATCCCATTTGCATGTACGCAGATGCAGGCAAGGCAGAGCAATCTTCCTTGAGTGCTGTGGGGAGAGGGCTACTGCTGTTTGGAGTGTTCAGCCCCTTGCAGAAGAGAGGGAATGTCCCCCATAGGTTGCCCACTTCATGCCTCTCCTTAGCACCTTGCCAGAGTGTATACCAGGCTAGGGATGGGGTGAAAACAGAAAAAACTCTGAACTGATGACCCATCTTGGTCATCTCTCACCCTGTAATGAAAGAATGGGCTGATTAGCTGAGAGACAGTCTGATGATCTTTATATAGCATGGGCAAAACATTCTAAAAAAAATAAATAAATAAACAGCATATCACCTTTTGATGTTTAACATCACTTGACATCTTTCAAATATACTGCATGGATGATGATGCTACCAACCATACTGCAGGTAGTACAAATGATACCCTACCTTTCACCCACTATAGAAATGTATAAGTTTGGTAAAAAAAGTCCTCCATTTCACATCACAAAGGAGAAACTCCAGATAAGCATTTCCACAGAAGAACTCAGATCTATCAGACATACTCATTTACTGCCTGGAAGCACATTTAAGACTTGTGTTTTAATTAAGGCACAACTATGAAGCACTATAGATGCACTTATAACTGTTTGAAACACACATCAGAACACAAACTATAATAAACGTAAGCCCTAAAACTGGACAGCATTCCTTTTAAACTGCATCTTCAAGACGGTTTACTTCACATCCTTCTGACTTCCACACCCTTAGCTGTAATTAAACAGATGGATGAGGAGCAGCTGACAGCTATCCTTAAATGGGCAAAAAACACTGTCCAGTAATAGGGCTTACTTTTATTACAGTTTGTGTTTTGATGTGTGTTTCAGATATGGTATGGCGGCAGGAGTTTTACTTGGAAGGTGTTTGTCTTGTTTGCATGGTCGTGTGACCATAAAGCTAGTTAAACAATTTGGAAATTCAATAAAGCTTACATGAAATTTCTTCCTGTGTGCACATCATGCCACAATGCACACATGGGAGCGAACAATTTTAAATTCAATAAACTCCATGTAGTGGCATGTAATCCCTTGCACACATGCGCAACTACGGAACCTTTTATGTAATGCATATTTTGGCTCGAGTAGCTGAATTTTATGCAAATTAGCCAGGTGGAGCAATCTCCAACAACACGTAATGCATCTGCGTAAGCTTCCTGTCCATGTTAATAGTGTACATGGAAATTTTCCACATACAGGAGTCTACACTGAAAGAAGGGGATGTAAAAGTTCACAAATATGGACATAGTTCCCCTGAAAAGGTAAGATCCCATACATAAATGTTCTAATCATACACTGTGAATGTCTGAAAACAGCATGAAGTATGTCAAATTAATATTTATTTATTTTTTTAATTCCTGCATGTTTGCCCTGTGTGAAACATTGTGCAAACAAGCTTAACATAAAAATAAAAAAAATGTAAAAGAACACTATAATGTACTCTAGACAAAAGTACTGTAAGACCTTGTGTCAGGTCTGCACAATCGTGCTTTCATACTGTTAACCAGCTTACACGGCTAGGAACCATGTAGTTTCTAGGCTGTCAGCATGAATATTATGCAAATGAGGGGTAAATGCCATGGATGTGTTGAATTACTAATGGGAGCAACCGTGTACAGATATCTACTTTGTGTAGGCTCCTACATGGTGTTATATTCCTACTGGATGTGTATGACATCAGGGGGGTGTGTCATGTCACTTTTGCACAATGCCCCACTTGCTGCAAATGGTGTGGACATAGCTTAGATTGTTCACGCGATCAGACCACCCACGTCCCAGTCATGAGGTAGACAGCTATAAATGGAAACCAGATGCATTCAATTAACTATATACAGTTTTGCATGTGCAGCATTGCACACTAAAGTAGGGCCTTTAAACATGTCAATTACATCCTGGGCAGGTGAACTGCATCATAATTAGGCAATTCCTCATGGTGGACCTACAGCAGAACTGTATAAAGTATGCACACACCCTACATTCTGATTTTCCTCTCAATATTCTGAATCATTGGAGTAGATACTTGAAAATGTTAACTGGCAATGTCTGGGGCTGCTGCAGCTATTCTACATCTGTATGTTCTAGTGGCTGAAGCCAGTGCTGCTGGTGCTGCTGACAACAGGCCTAGGCCAAGAAGGAGAAGAGTGTTCAGGCCCAGAGTAACCTACCAGGAGCAACATGAGCTGGAGATTGTAGAGCGCTACAGGGTGGACAGGGACATATTACAAGAACTCATTGAGCTCTGCTGCCCTCAACTCAGAGCCAGAGCCAACAGATGGGAACCTATCCCAGTTGAAACTAAGGTATGTGTAGCCCTTAGGATACTGGCTACAGGAACTTGTCAAAGACCAGCTGGGAACATGATGGTAGTGTCACAGGCCTCTC